>NC_054473.1:97827073-98009880 GCF_017639515.1 Carcharodon carcharias
CACACACACACACTGGGAAACAATCTCACACACATACTCACACAATGGAAAGCTGTCTGACACACACACATACATACACACTGGAAAACTGTCACGCATATACTCACAAGCATACTGGGAAACTGTTTCACACACACACACACGCACACATTGGGAAAATGTCTCTCACAGACACACACAAACACTCTGGGAACCTGTCTCACACACACACACACACACAAAGAGACATTGGGAAACTGTCTCACAAACACACACTCAATGGTAAACTGTCTCACACAAACACACACTGGGAAACAGTCTCACACACACACACACACACAGACACTGGAAAACTGTCTCTCACACACACACACGTTGGGAAAATGTCTCACACAAAAACACACACAAACAGGGAAACTGTCTCACAAACACACACACCTGGAAATGTCTCACACACTTACACCCTGGGAAACTGTCTCACACACACAAACTGGGAAACTTTCTCACGCACACACGCACACTGTGAAACTGTCTCACACACACACTCAACGGATAACTGTTTCACACACACACACACACGCACTGGGAAAATGTCACACACACACACATACACAGTGGGAAACTGTCTCACACATACACACACACATACTGGGAAACTGTCTCAAACACACACACACACACACACACACACTGGGAAACTGTCTCTCACACTCACACACACACTGGGAAACTGTCTCACATACAGACACACACACTCGGGGAAACTGTCTCACAAACACACATACACTGAAAAACAGTCTCACACACACATACACTCTGGGAAATTGTCTCACACACACGCACACTGGGAAACTGTCTCACACACACACAAACACTGGGAAACTGTCTCACACACTAGGCAACTGTCCCTCTCACACACACACACCCACAGTGGGAAACTGTCTCACAAACACACACACACACTGGGAAACTGTCTCTCTCTCACACACACACACACATACACTGGTAACTGTCTCTCTCACACACACACACACATTCGAAACAGTCTCTCACACACACACACACATTTTCGAAACTGTCTCACACACAAACACACATTCGCAACTGTCTCACACAAACACATAAACACACACACTGGGAAACTGTCTCACACACACACAAGTGCACACAGACATGAGAAACTGTCTCTCTCACACACACTGGGAAACTGTCTCACAGACACTCAAACTGGGAAAATGTCTCATACAAAAACACACAGACTGGGAAACTTTCTCACACACACACACACACACACACACACACAGGGAAACTCACACACACACACACACAAAAACTGGGAAAGTGTCTCACACACACACACACACACACTGGGAAACTGTCTGACACACACACACACTGGGAATTTGTCTCAAACAAACACACACACACTCTGGGAAACTGTCTCACAGACACACACACACACACACACACACACTGGCAAACTGTCTCATACACACAAACTGGGAAACATTCTCACACACACACACACTGGGAAACTGTCTCACACACATACTCACACAATGGAAAGCTGTCTGACACACACACACACATACACACTGGATAACTGTCGCGCACATACTCACAAGCACACTGGGAAACTTTTTCACACACACACACACACACACACACACGTTGGGAAAATGTCTCTCACAGACACACACAAACACACTGGGAAACTGTCTCACACACACACACACACACAAAGAGACATTGGGAAACAGTCTCACAAACACACACACACTGGGAAACTGTCTCACACAAACACACACTGGGAAACAGTCTCGCACACGCACACACACACACAGAGACACTGGGAAAATGTCTCTCACACACACACACACACTGGGAAAATCTCTCACACAAACACACACACAAACAGGGAAACTGTCTCACTCACACACACACACTGGGAAACTGTCTCACAAACACACACACCTGGAAACTGTCTCACAAACTTACACCCTGGGAAACTGTCTCACACACACAAACTGGGAAACTTTCTCATGCACACACGCACACTGTGAAACTGTCTCACACACACACACAACGGGTAACTGTTTCACACACACACACACACACGCACTGGGAAAATGTCTCACACACACACATACACAGTGGGAAACTGTCTCACACATACACACACACAGTGGGAAACAGTCTCTCACACACACACACACTGGCAAACTCTCTCACACATATACATACACACTGGGAAACTGTCTCACACACACACACTGGGAAACTGTCTCTCACACACACACACTGGGAAACTGTCTCTCTCACCCACACACACACACTGGGAAACTGTCTCACACACACACACAGTCAAACTGCGATAATGTCTCATACAAACACAAACAGAATGGGAAACTGTCACACACACACACACACAGTCTGGAAAACTTTCTCAAACACACACACACACACTGGGAAACTGTCTCACACACGCACACACACTGTGAAGCGGTCTCACACACACACATGCTGGGAAACTGACTCACAAACACACACGCAAACTGGGAAACTGCCTCACACACACACGCACACCTTGGGAAAATGTCCACACACACACACACACACACTGGGAAACTGTCTCTCTCTCACACACACACACACAAACTGGAAAATGTCTCATACACAAAAACTGTGAAACTTTCTCACAAACACACACAAACTGGGAAACATTCTCACACACACTGCAAAACTTTCTCACACCAACAAACAAACAGACTGGGATCCTGTCTAACACACACACACACTGAGTAAATGTCACACACACACACACACACACACACACACACACACACACACACACTGGGAACTTGTCTCACACACACACAACACTGGAAAACTGTTTAAAATACACACACACACACATAGTAGGAAACTGTCTCACACACTCACACACACACTGGGAAACTGTCTCACACACACACACGCACACACACACACGCAGACACACACACACACACACACACACACACACGGAAACTGTCTCACACACATGCACATACACACACAATGGAAAGCTGTCTCTCTCTCACACACACACCCGCACACATACACATTGGAAAACTGTCTCGCACATACACATAAACACAGTGGTTAATTGTTTCACACACACACACTGGGAAACTGTCTCTCACAGATAAACACACACAGTGGGAAACTTTCTCAAGCACACACACACCGGGTAACTGTTTCACACACACACGGGCAAACTGTCTCACGCACACACACACACACTGGGAAACTGTTTCACACACACACAGACACTGGGAAACAGTCTCTCTCTCTCACACACACACACACACACACACACACACACACACATTCAAACTGGGATAATATCTCATACAAACAGAAACAGACTGGGAAACTGTCACACACACACACACACACAGTCGGGGAACTTTCTCAAACACACACACACACTGGGAAACGGCCTCACACACACACACAGGCTCAGAAACTGACTCACACACACTCACAAAAAGTGGGAAACTGCCTCACACACACACGCACACACTTGGAAAATGTCTCACACACACACACATTGGGAAACTGTCTCACACACACACAAACACTGGAAACTATCAAACACACACAGACACACAATGGGAAACTGTCTCACAAACACACATACACACACACACACACTGGGCAACTGTCCCACACACACACAGACACTGGGAAATTCTCTCACACACAGACGCACACTGGGAAACTGACTCACACAAACACACACACACAAACTGCGAACCTGTCTCACACACACACACTGGGAAACTGTCACACACACATAAACACACACACACACTGGGAAACTGTCTCACACAAACACACACACTGGGAAACTGTCTCACACATACACAGAAACTGGGAAACTGACTGACACAAACACACACACACAAACTGGGAAGCTCTCTCACACACACAGAGACACTGGGAAACTGTCTCACACACATATGCACACTGGGAAACTGTCTCTCACACACACACACAAATTGGGAACATGTCTCATACACAAACACTGGGAAACGTTCTCAAACACAAAAACACACACACACTGGGAAACATTCTCACACACATTGCTAAACTTTCTCACAGCAACAAACAAACAGACTGGGAAACTGTCTCACCCACACACACTGAGTAACTTTCACACACACACATACACACACAAACTGGGAAACTGTCTCACACACACACACACACACACACACACACACACACACACACACACACACACACACACTGGAACTCTGTCTCACACACACACAGACACTGGGAAACTCTCTTACACACACACGCGCACACTGGGAAACTGTCTCACACAAACAGACAAACAAAAAACTGGAAAGCAGTCTCATACACACACACACACACACAAACACACATTTGGAAATTGTCTCACACACACACACACACTGGGGAACTGTCACACACACAGGAACACTAACACACACTGAGAATCTGTCTCGCATACACACACACAGGAAAATGACTCACACACACACACACTGGGAAACTGTCTCTCTCTCTCACACACACACACACTGGGAAACTGTCTCACACACACACACATACTAGGAAACTGTCTCACACACACACGCACACTGGGAAACTGTCTCTCACACACAGACACACAAAAAGGGAAAATGTCTCATACACAAACACTGGGAAACTTTCTCACACACACACACACTGAGTAAATGTCACACCCACAAACACACACCGGGAAAATGTCTCACACACACACACTGGAAAACTGTCTCAAACACACAAACACCGGCAAACTGTTTCAAACAAACAGACACACAGACTGGGAAACTGTCACACATACACACACACTCACATAGTTGGAAACTGTCTCAGACATACACACAAACTTGGAAACTCTCTCACACACAAACACTCTCAGGGAAAATGTCTCTAACACACACACACACACACACACACACACACTGAGAAACTGTCTCACACATACACACACACTGGGAAACTGTCACATACACAAACACTGGGAAACATTCTCACACACACTGCTAAACTTTCTCACAGCAACAAACAAACAGACTGGGAAACTGTCTCACACACACACACTGAGTAACTTTCACACACACACACACACACTGGGAAACTGTCTCACACACACACACACTGGCACTCTGTCTCACACACACACAGACACTGGGAAAGTCTCTTACACACACACACACGCACACTGGGAAACTGTCTCACACAAACAGACACACAAATAACTGGAAAGCAGTCTCATACACACACACACACAAACACACACTGGGAAACTGTCTCACACACACACACACACTGGGGAACTGTCATGCACACACAAACACAAACACACACTGAGAATCTGTCTCGCATACACACACACAGGAAAATGACTCACACACACACACTGGGAAACTGTCTCTCTCTCACACACACACACAGACTGGGAAACTGTCTCACACACACACACACACACACTAGGAAACTGTCTCACACACACACGCACACTGGAAAACTGTCTCTCACACACACACACAAAGGGAAAATGTCTCATACACAAACACTGGGAAACTTTCTCACACACACACACACTGATTAATGTCACACACACAAACACACACTGGGAAACTGTCTCACACACACACACTGGGAAACTGTCTCACACACACAAACTGGGAAACTGTCTCTCTCTCACACACACGCACACACACAGGGAAACTGTCTTACACAAAGACACGCACACACACTTGGAACCTGTCTCTCACACTCACACACACACTCGAAAACTGTCTCACACACACACACACTCAGGAAAAACTGTCTCTCAAACACACACACATACTGGGAAAATGTCTCACACAAACACACACACACTGGGAAACTGTCTCACACACACATACACTGGGAAACTGTCACACACACACACTGGGAAACAGTCTCACACAAACACATATACTGGGAAACTGTCTCACACACACACACACTGGGAAACAGTCTCACACACACACAAATTGGGAAACTGTCTCATACACAAACACTGGGAAACTTTCTCACACACACACACACACTGGGAAACATTCTCACACACACTGCTAAACTTTCTCACAGCAACAAACAAACAGACTGGGAAACTGTCTCACACACACACACTGAGTAACTTTCAAACACACACACACACACACTGGGAAACTGTCTCACACACACACAGACACTGGGAAACTCTCTTGCACACACACACGCGCACTGGGAAACTGTCTCACACAAACAGACAATCAAAAAACTGGAAAGCAGTCTCATGCACACACACACACACACAAACACACACTGGGAAATTGTCTCACACACACACACACTGGGGAACTGTCACACACACACAAACACAAACACACACTGAGAATCTGTCTCGCATACACACACAAAGGAAAATGACTCACACACACAAACACTGGGAAACTGTCTCTCTCTCACACACACACTAGGAAACTGTCTCACACACACAAGCACACTGGGAAACTGTCTCTCACACACACAAAGGGAAAATGTCTCATACACAAACACTGGGAAACTTTCTCTCACACACAGACACTGATTAAATGTCACACACACAAACACACACTGGGAAAATGTCTCACACACACACTGGAAAACTGTCTCAAACACACAAACACCGGAAAACTGTTTCAAACAAACAGACACACACGCTGGGAAACTGTCAAACATACACACATACTCACATAGTTGGAAACTGTCTCACACATACGCACACACTGGGAAAATCTCTCACACACAAACACTCTCAGGGAAAATGTCTCTAACACACACACAGACACAAACACACACTGAGAAACTGTCTCACACATACACACACACTGGGAAACTGTCTCAAACACATACACTGGGAAACTGTCTCACACACACAAACTGGGAAACTGTCTCTCTCTCACACACACACACACACACACTGGGAAACTGTCTCACACCCACACACTGGGAAACAGTCTCACACAAAACACATACACTGGGAAATTGTCTCACACACACACACACTGGGAAATTGTCCAACACACACAAACACTGGGAAACTGTCTCTTACACAAACACTGGGAAACTGTCTCACACACTCATGCACACTGGGCAACAGTTTCTCTCACACACACCCACAGTGGGAAACTGTCTCACAAACACACACACACACTTGGAAACTGTCTCAATCACACATACACACACACACATTCGAAACTGTCTCACACACAAACACACATTCGCAACTATCTCACACACAAACATACACCCACACACTGGGAAACTGTCACACACACACCCACTGGGAAACTGTGTCACAAACACGCACACCTGGAAACTGTCTCAAACACACACACACTGGGAAACTGTCTCACACACACACACAAACTGGGAAACTGTCTCACACACACACGCAAACTGGGAAACTGTCTTACTCACACACACACACTGGGAAACCGTCTCTCACACACACAAACGGGTAACTGTTTCACACACACAGACACACACTGGGAAACTGTCTCACAAGCACACACACAAAGTGGGAAACTGTCTCACACACACACGTTGGGAAACTGTCTTACACACACACACACTGGGAAACTGTCAAACACACACACACACTAGGAAACTTTTTCAAACAAACAGACACACACACTGGGAAACTGTCTCACATACACACACACTCACATAGTGGGAAACTGTCTCACACATACACACACACTGGGAAACTGTCTCTCTCTCACACACACACTAGGAAACTGTCTCACACACACAAGCACACTGGGAAACAGTCTCTCACGCACACACACACACAAAGGGAAGATGTCTCATACACAAACACTGGGAAACTTTCTCTCACACACAGACACTGATTAAATGTCACACACACAAACACACACTGGGAAAATGTCTCACACACACACTGGAAAACTGTCTCAAACACACAAACACCGGAAAACTGTTTCAAACAAACAGACACACACGCTGGGAAACTGTCAAACATACACACATACTCACATAGTTGGAAACTGTCTCACACATACACACACACTGGGAAAATCTCTCACACACAAACACTCTCAGGGAAAATGTCTCTAACACACACACAGACACAAACACAAACTGAGAAACTGTCTCACACATACACACACACTGGGAAACTGTCTCACACACATACACTGGGAAACTGTCTCACACACACAAACTGGGAAACTGTCTCTCTCACACACACACACACACACACACACACACACACACAGGGAAACTGTGTTACACACGCACGCACTCACACAGGGAAACTGTCTCACACACACACACACACACACTGGGAAACTGTCTCACACACACACACTGGGAAACAGTCTCACACAAAACACTTACACTGGGACATTGTCTCACACACACACACACTTGGAAATTGTCCCACACACACACACACTGGGAAACTGTCTCTTACACACACACTGGGAAACTGTCTCACACACTCATGCACACTGGGCAACAGTTTCTCTCACACACACCCACAGTGGGAAACTGTCTCACAAACACACACACACACTGGGAAACTGTCTCACTCACACATACACACACACACATTCGAAACTGTCTCACACACAAACACACATTCGCAACTGTCTCACACACAAACATACACCCACACACTGGGAAACTGTCACACACACACACACTGGGAAACTGTGTCACAAACACGCACACCTGGAAACTGTCTCAAACACACACAGACTGGGAAACTGTCTCACACACACACACAAACTGGGAAACTGTCTCACACACACACGCAAACTGGGAAACTGTCTTACTCACACACACACACACTGGGAAACCGTCTCTCACACACACAAACGGGTAACTGTTTCACACACACACACACACACACTGGGAAACTGTCTCACAAGCACACACACAAAGTGGGAAACTGTCTCACACACACACGTTGGGAAACTGTCTTACACACACACACACTGGGAAACTGTCAAACACACACACACACTAGGAAACTGTTTCAAACAAACAGACACACACACTGGGAAACTGTCTCACATACACACACACTCACATAGTGGGAAACTGTCTCACACATGCACACACACTGGGAAACTGTCTCTCTCTCACACACACACGAGGAAACTGTCTCACACACACAAGCACACTGGGAAACTGTCTCTCACACACACACACACACAAAGGGAAAATGTCTCATACACAAACACTGGGAAACTTTCTCTCACACACAGACACTGATTAAATGTCACACACACAAACACACACTGGGAAAATGTCTCACACACACACTGGAAAACTGTCTCAAACACACAAACACCGGAAAACTGTTTCAAACAAACAGACACACACGCTGGGAAACTGTCAAACATACACACATACTCACATAGTTGGAAACTGTCTCACACATACACACACACTGGGAAACTCTCTCACACACAAACACTCTCAGGGAAAATGTCTCTAACACACGCACAG
Organism: Carcharodon carcharias; assembly: GCF_017639515.1. Lineage (NCBI taxonomy): Eukaryota > Metazoa > Chordata > Chondrichthyes > Lamniformes > Lamnidae > Carcharodon > Carcharodon carcharias. Next base: position 97,836,632 of record NC_054473.1, read on the forward strand.
ACACAAACACACACTGAGAAACTGTCTCACACATACACACACACTGGGAAACTGTCTCACACACATACACTGGGAAACTGTCTCACACACACAAACTGGGAAACTGTCTCTCTCTCACACACACACACACACACACACACACACACACAGGGAAACTGTGTTACACACGCACGCACTCACACAGGGAAACTGTCTCACACACACACACACACACACTGGGAAACTGTCTCACACACACACACTGGGAAACAGTCTCACACAAAACACATACACTGGGAAATTGTCTCATACACGCACACACTGGGAAATTGTCCAACACACACAAACACTGGGAAACTGTCTCTTACACACACACTGGGAAACTGTCTCACACACTCATGCACACTGGGCAACAGTTTCTCTCACACACACCCACAGTGGGAAACTGTCTCACAAACACACACACACACTGGGAAACTGTCTCACTCACACATACACACACACACATTCGAAACTGTCTCACACACAAACACACATTCGCAACTGTCTCTCACACAAACATACACCCACATACTGGGAAACTGTCACACACACACACACTGGGAAACTGTGTCACAAACACGCACACCTGGAAACTGTCTCAAACACACACAGACTGGGAAACTGTCTCACACACACACACAAACTGGGAAACTGTCTCACACACACACGCAAACTGGGAAACTGTCTTACTCACACACACACACACTGGGAAACCGTCTCTCACACACACAAACGGGTAACTGTTTCACACACACACACACACACTGGGAAACTGTCTCACAAGCACACACACAAAGTGGGAAACTGTCTCACACACACACACGTTGGGAAACTGTCTTACACACACACACACTGGGAAACTGTCAAACACACACACACACTAGGAAACTGTTTCAAACAAACAGACACACACACTGGGAAACTGTCTCACATACACACACACTCACATAGTGGGAAACTGTCTCACACATACACACACACTGGGAAAATCTCTCACACACACACACTCTCAGGGAAACTGTCACACACACACATACACACACACACTGAGAAAATGTCTCACACACACACACACACTGGGAAACTGTCTCACACACACACAAAGGAAACTGTCTCACACACACAAACTGGGAAACTGTCTCTCTCTCACACACACACACAGGGAAACTGTCTTACACAAAGACACGCACACACACTTGGAAACTGTCTCTCACACTCACACACACACTGGGAAACTGTCTCACACACACACACACTCAGGAAAAATTGTCTCTCACACACACACACATACTGTGAAAATGTCTCTCTCTCACACACACACACACTGGGAAACTGTCTCTCACACACACACACACACTGGGAAACTGTCTCACACACACACACTGGGAAACAGTCTCACACAAACACATATACTGGGAAACTTTCTCAACACACACACAATTGGAAATTGTCCCACACTCACACAAGCACTGGGAAACTGTCTCTCACACACACACACACACACACTGGGAAACTGTCTCACACACACACACACGCTGGGCAACAGTCTCTCTCACACACACCCACACTGGGAAACTGTCTCACAAACACACACACACACTGGGAAACTGTCTCACTCACACACACACACACACACATTCGAAACTGTCTCACACACAAAAACACATTCGCAAATGTCTCAAACACAAACATACACCCACACACTGGGAAACTGTCTCACACATACACAGACATTGGGAAACTCTCTCTCTCACACACACATTGGGAAACTGTCTCCCACACACACACACAAAGTGGGAAACTGTCTCACACACACACAAACACTGAGAAACTGTCTCACACATACACACACACTGGGAAACTGTCTCTCACACACACACTGGGAAACTGTCTCACACACACACACACACTCAGGGAAACTGCCGCACACACACAGGCACACTGGGAAACTGTCTCACACACACACACACAAATTGGGAAACTGTCTCATACACAAACACTGGGAAACTTTCTCACACACACACACACACACACAATGGGAAACATTCTCACACACACTGCTAAACTTTCTCACAGCAACAAACAAACAGACTGGGAAACTGTCTCACACACACACACTGAGTAACTTTCAAACACACACACACAAAGTGGGAAACTGTCTCTCACACACACACACACTGGAACTCTGTCTCACACACACACAGACACTGGGAAACTCTCTTACACACACACGCGCGCACTGGGAAACTGTCTCACACAAACAGACACACAAATAACTGGAAAGCAGTCTCATACACACACACACACACACAAACACAAACTGGGAAATTGTCTCACACACACACACACACACACTGGGGAACTGTCACACACTCACAAACTCAAACACACACTGAGAATCTGTCTCACATACACACACACAGGAAAATGACTCACACACACACACTGGGAAACTGTCTCTCTCACACACACACACACTAGGAAACTGTCTCACACACACAAGCACACTGGGAAACTGTCTCTCACACACACACACACACAAAAAGGGAAAATGTCTCATACACAAACACTGGGAAACTTTCTCACACACACACACACACACACACTGAGTAAATGTCACACACACAAACACACACAGGGAAAATGTTTCAAACACACACACTGGAAAACTGTCTCAAACAAACAAACACCGGAAAAATGTTTCAAACAAACAGACACACACACTGGGAAACTGTCAAACATACACACATACTCACATAGTTGGAAACTGTCTCACACATACACACACACGGGGAAACTCTCTCACACACAAACACTCTCAGGGAAAATGTCTCTAAAACACACACACACTCAAACACACACTGGGAAACTGTCTCACACATACAAACACACTGGGAAACTGTCTCACACACATACACTGGGAAACTGTCTCTCAAAACTGTCTCTGAAACACAAACTGGGAAACTGTCTCTCTCTCTCACACACACACACACACACACACACACAGGGAAACTGTATCTCTCTCTCACACACACACACACACAAACACACAAATTGGGAAACTGTCTCATACACAAATACTGGGAAACTTTCTCACACACACACACACACTGGGAAACATTCTCACACACACTGCTAAACTTTCTCACAGCAACAAACAAACAGACTGGGAAACTGTCTCACACACACACACTGAGTAACTTTCAAACACACACACACAAAGTGGGAAACTGTCTCACACACACACACACACACTGGAACTCTGTCTCACACACACACAGACACTGGGAAACTCTCTTACACACACACGCGCGCACTGGGAAACTGTCTCACACAAACAGACACACAAATAACTGGAAAGCAGTCTCATACACACACACACACACAAACACACACTGGGAAATTGTCTCACACACACACACACTGGGGAACTGTCACACACTCACAAACACAAACACACACTGAGAATCTGTCTCGCATACACACACACAGGAAAATGACTCACACACACACACACTGGGAAACTGTCTCTCTCACACACACACAGAGACTGGGAAACTATCTCACACACACACACACACACTAGGAAACTGTCTCACACACACAAGCACACTGGGAAACTGTCTCTCACACACACACACACACACAAAAAGGGAAAATGTCTCATACACAAACACTGGGAAACTTTCTCTCACACACACACACACACTGAGTAAATGTCACACACACAAACACACACAGAGAAAATGTTTCAAACACACACACTGGAAAACTGTCTCAAACACACAAACACCGGAAAAATGTTTCAAACAAACAGACACACACACTGGGAAACTGTCAAACATACACACATACTCACATAGTTGGAAACTGTCTCACACATACACACACACTGGGAAACTCTCTCACACACAAACACTCTCAGGGAAAATGTCTCTAAAACACACACACACACAAACACACACTGAGAAACTGTCTCACACATACAAACACACTGGGAATCTGTCTCACACACATACACTGGGAAACTGTCTCTCAAAACTGTCTCTCAAACACAAACTGGGAAACTGTCTCTCTCTCACACACACACACACACACACACACACACACACAGGGAAACTGTATCTCTCACACACACACACAGACTTGTAAACTGTCTCACACAGACACACACTGGGAAACTGTCTCACTCACACACACTGGGAAACAGTCTCACACAAAACACATACACTGGGAAATTGTCTCACACACACACACACTGGGAAATTGTCCCACACACACACACACTGGGAAACTGTCTCTCACACACACACACACTGGGAAACTGTCTCACACACACACGCACACTGGGCAACAGTTTCTCTCACACACACCCAAGCTGGGAAACTGTCTCACAAACACACACACACACTGGGAAACTGTCTCACTCACACACACACACACACATTCGAAACTGTCTCACACACAAACACAAATTCGCAACTGTCTCACACACAAACATACACACACACAGTGGGAAAATGTCAAACATACACACATACTCACATAGTTGGAAACTGTTTCACACATACACACACACTGGGAAACTCTCTCACACACAAACACTCTCAGGGAAAATGTGTCCAACACACACACACACACACACACACACATTGAGAAACTGTCTCACACATGCACACACACTGGGAAACTGTCTCACACACATACACTGGGAAACTGTCTCACACACACAAACTGGGAAACTGTCTCTCTCTCACACACACACACACACACAGGGAAACTGTCTTACACAAAGACATGCACACACACTGGGAAACTGTCTCACACACACACACACTCAGGAAAAACTGTCTCTCACTCACACACACATACTGGGAAAATGTCTCACACACAAACACACACACACTGGGAAATTGTCTCAGACACACACACACTGGGAAACTGTCTCACACACAGACACTTGGAAACAGTCTCACACAAACACATATACTGGGAAACTGTCTCACACACACACACACTGGGAAATTGTCCCACACACACACAAACACTGGGAAACTGTCTCTCTCACACACACACACTAGGAAACTGTCTCACACACACACACACAAACACACAAATTGGGAAACTGTCTCATACACAAACACTGGGAAACTTTCTCACACACACACACACACTGGGAAACATTCTCACACACACAGCTAAACTTTCTCACAGCAACAAACAAACAGACTGGGAAACTGTCTCACACACACACACAGAGTAACTTTCAAACAAACACACACACACACTGGGAAAGAGTCTCACACACACACACACACTGGAACTCTGTCTCACACACACACAGACACTGGGAAACTCTCCTACACACATACACGCGCACTGGGAAACTGTCTCACACAAACAGACACAAAAATAACGGGAAAGCAGTCTCATACACACACACACACACACAAACACACACTGGGAAATTGTCTCACACACACACACACACACTGGGGAACTGTCACACACACACAAACACAAACACACACTGAAAATCTGTCTCGCATAGACACACAAAGGAAAATGACTGACACACACACACACTGGGAAACTGTCTCTCTCTCACACACACACACTGACTGGGAAACTGTCTCACACACACACACACTGGGAAACTGTCTCACACACACACACTGGGAAACAGTCTCACACAAAACACATACACTGGGAAATTGTCTCACACACACACACACTGGGAAATTGTCAAACACACACACACACTGGGAAACTGTCTCTCTCACACACACACACTGGGAAACTGTCTCACACAAACACGCACACTGGGCTCAGTTTCTCTCACACACACCCACACTGGGAAACAGTCTCACAAACACACACACACACTGGGAAACTGTCTCACTCTCACACACACACACACATTCGAAACTGTCTCACACACAAACACAAATTCGCAACTGTCTCACACACAAACATACACACACACACTGGGAAACTGTCAACCATACACACATACTCACATAGTTGGAAACAGTCTCACACATACACACACACTGGGAAACTCTCTCACACACAAACACTCTCAGGGAAAATGTCTCTAACACAAACACACACACAAACACACACTGAGAAACTGTCTCACACATACACACACACTGGGAAACTGTCTCACACACATACACTGGGAAACTGTCTCACACACACAAACTGGGAAACTGTCTCTGTCTCACACACACACACACACACACACAGGGAAACTGTCTTACACAAAGGCATGCACACACACTTTGAAACTGTCTCTCACACTCACACACACACTGGGAAACTGTCTCACACACGCACACACTCAGGAAAAATGTCTCTCACACACACACACATACTGGGAAAATGTCTCACACACACACACACACACTGGGAAACTGTCTCACACACACACACACTGGGAAACTGTCTCGCACACACACACTGGGAAACAGTTTCACACAAACACATATACTTGGAAACTGTCTCACACACACACACACACTGGGAAATTGTCCCACACACACACAAACACTTGGAAACTGTCTCTCACACACACACACACTGGGAAACTGTCTCACACACACACACACACAAATTGGGAAACTGTCTCATACACAAACACTGGGAAACTTTCTCACACACACACACACACTGGGAAGCATTCTCACACACACTGCTAAACTTTCTCACAGCAACAAACAAACAGACTGGGAAACTGTCTCATACACACACACTGAGTAACTTTCAAACACACACACACACACACACTGGGAAACTGTCTCACACACACACACACACACTGGAACTCTGTCTCACACACACACAGACACTGGGAAACTCTCTTGCACACACACACGCACACTGGGAAACTGTCTCATAAAAACAGACACACAAATAATTGGAAAGCAGTCTCATACACACACACAAACACAAACACACACTGGGAAATTGTCTCACACACACACACTGGGGAACTTTCACACACACACAAACACAAACACACACTGAGAATCTGTCTCGCATACACACACAAAGGAAAGTGACTCACGCACACACACACTGGGAAACTATCTTACTCACACACACACACACACTGGAAAACCGTCTCTCAAACACACAGATGGGTAACTGTTTCACACACACACACACACACTGGGGAACTGTCTCACAAGCACACACACAAAGTGGGAAACTGTCTCACACACACATGTTGGGAAACTGTCTTACACACACACACACACTGGGAAACTGTCTCACATACACACACACTCACATAGTGGGAAACTGACTCACACATACACACACTGGGAAAATCTCTCACACACACACACTCTCAGGGAAACTGTCACAAACACACACACACACACACTGAGAAACTGTCTCACACATACACACACACTGGGAAACTGTCTCACACACATACACTGGGAAACTGTCTCACACACACAAACTGGGAAACTGTCTCTCTCTCACACACACGCACACACAAAGGGAAACTGTCTTACACAAAGACGTGCACACACACGTGGAAACTGTCTCTAACACTCACACACACACTGGGAAACTGTCTCTCACACACAAACACTCAGGAAAAATTGTCTCTCTCACACACACACATACTGGGAAAATGTCTCTCTCACACACACACACACACAGGGAAACTGTCTCACACACACACACTGGGAAACTGTCTCAGACACACACACTGGGAAACTGTCTCACACACACACACACACTGGGAAATTGTCCCACACACACACAAACACTGGGAAACTGTCTCTCACACACACACACACTGGGAAACTGTCTCACACACACACACACGCTGGGCAACAGTCTCTCTCACACAAACCCACACTGGGAAACTGTCTCACAAACACACACACACTCTGGGAAACTGTCTCACTCACACACACACACACACACACACATTCGAAACTGTCTCACACACAAAAACACATTCGCAAATGTCTCACACACAAACATACACCCACACACTGGGAAACTGTCTCACATATACACAGACACTGGGAAACTCTCTCTCTCACACACACACTGGGAAACTGTCTCACACGCACACACACAAAGTGGGAAACTGTCTCACACACACACAAACACTGAGAAACTGTCTCACACATACACACACACTGGGAAACTGTCTCTCACACACACACTGGGAAACTGTCTCACACACACACACACACTCAGGGAAACTGTCTCACACACACAGGCACACTGGGAAACTGTCTCACACACACACACACAAATTGGGAAACTGTCTCATACACAAACACTGGGAAACTTTCTCACACATACACACACACAATGGGAAACATTCTCACATACACTGCTAAACTTTCTCACAGCAACAAACAAACAGACTGGGAAACTGTCTCACACACACACACTGAGTAACTTTCAAACACACACACACACACTGGGAAACTGTCTCACACACACACACACACACTGGAACTCTGTCTCACACACACACAGACACTGGGAAACTCTCTTACACACACTCACGCGCACTGGGAAACTGTCTCACACAAACAGACACACAAATAACTGGAAAGCAGTCTCATACACACACACACACAGACACAAACACACACTGGGAAATTGTCTCACACACACACACACTGGGGAACTGTCACACACACACAAACACAAACACACACTGGGAATCTGTCTCGCATACACACACACACATGAAAATGACTCACACACACACACACTGGGAAACTGTCTCTCTCTCTCACACACACACACACTGGGAAACTGTCTCACACACAAACACACACTAGGAAACTGTCTCTCAAACACAAGCACACTGGGAAACTGTCTCTCACACACACACACAAAAAGGGAAAATGTCTCATACACAGAAACTGGGAAACTTTCTCACAGACACACACACACTGAGTAAATGTCACACACACAAACACACACTGGGAAAATGTCTCACACACACACACTGGAAAACTGTCTCAAACACACAAACACCGGAAAACTGTTTCAAACAAACATACACACACACTGGGAAACTGTCAAACATACACACATACTCACATAGTTGGAAACTGTCTCACACATACACACACACTGGGAAACTCTCTCACACACAAACACTCTCAGGGAAAATGTCTCTAAAACACACACACACACACAAACACACACTGAGAAAATGTCTCACACATACACACACACTGGGAATCTGTCTCACACACATACACTGGGAAACTGTCTCACACACACAAACTGGGAAACTGTCTCTCTCACACACTCACACACACACACAGGGAAACTGTCTCACACACGCACACTGGGAAACAGTCTCACACAAAACACATACACTGGGAAATTGTCTCACACACACTCTGGGAAATTGTTCCACACACAAACACACTGGGAAACTGTCTCACACACACACACACTCTGGGCAACAGTTTCTCGCACACACACCCACACTGGGAAACTGTCTCACAAACACACACACACACTGGGAAACTGTCTCACTCACACACACGCACACACACACATTCGAAACTGTCTCACACACAAACACAAATTCGCAACTGTCTCACACACAAACATACACATACACACTGGGAAACTGTCAAACATACACAAATACTCACATAGTTGGAAACTGTCTCACACATACACACACACTGGGAAACTCTCTCACACACAAAGACTCTCAGGGAAAATATCTCTAACACAAACACACACACAAACACACACTGAGAAACTGTCTCACACATACACACACGCTGGGAAACTGTCTCACAGACATACACTGGGAAACTGTCTCACACACAAACTGGGAAACTGTCTCTCTCTGACACACACACACACACACACAGGGAAACTGTCTTACACACACACGCACACACACCTGGAAACTGCCTCACACACACACACACTGGGAAACTGTCTCACACACACACACACTGGGAAACAGTCTCACACAAAACACTTACACTGGGACATTGTCTCACACACACAGACTGGGAAATTGTCCCACACACACACACACACACTGGGAAACTGTCTCTCACACACACACACACTGGGAAACTGTCTCACACACACACGCACACTGGGCAACAGTCTCTCTCACACACACCCACACTGGGAAACTGTCTCACAAACACACGCACACACTGGGAAACTGTCTCACTCACACATACACACACACACATTCGAAACTGTCTCACACACAAACACACTTTCGCGACTGTCTCACACACAAACATACACCCACACACTGGGAAATTGTCTCACACACACACACTGGGAAACTGTGTCACAAACACGCACACCTGGAAACTGTCTCAAACACACACACACTGGGAAACTGTCTCACACACACACACAAACTGGGAAACTGTCTCACACACACACGCAAAGTGGGAAACTGTCTTACTCACACACACACACACACTGGAAAACCGTCTCTCACACACACACACACGGGTAACTGTTTCACACACACACACACACTGGGAAAGTGTCTCACATGCACACACACAAAGTGGGAAACTCTCACACACACACGTTGGGAAACTGACTTACACACACACACACACACTGGGAACCTGTCAAACACACACACACACTGGGAAACTGTTTCAAACAAACAGACACACACACTGGGAAACTGTCTCACATACACACACACTCACAAAGTGGGAAACTGTCTCACACATACACACACACTGGGAAAATCTCTCACACACACACACTCTCAGGGAAACTGTCACACACACACACACACACACACACACACACTGAGAAAATGTCTCACACATACACACACACTGGGAAACTGTCTCACACACACACCCTGGGAAACTGTCTCTCTCTCACACACACGCACACACACAGGGAAACTGCCTTACACAAAGACACGCACACACACTTGGAAACTGTCTCTCACACTCACACACACACTGGGAAACTGTCTCACACACACACAGACTGGGAAACTGTCTCACACACACACACTGGGAAACAGTCTCACACAAAACACTTACACTGGGACATTGTCTCACACACACACACACTTGGAAATTGTCCCACACACACACACACTGGGAAACTGTCTCTAACACACACACACACTGGGAAACTGTCTCACACACACAAGCACTCTGGGCAACAGACTCTCTCACACACACCCACACTGGGAAACTGTCTCACAAACACACACACACACTGAGAAACTGTCTCACTCACACATACACACACACACATTCGAAACTGTCTCACACACAAACACACATTCGCAACTGTCTCACACACAAACATACACCCACACACTGGGAAACTGTCTCACACACACACACTGGGAAACTGTGTCACAAACACGCACACCTGGAAACTGTCTCAAACACACACACACTGGGTAACTGTCTCACACACACACACAAACTGGGAAACTGTCTCACACACACACGCAAACTGGGAAACTGTCTTACTCACACACACACACACACTGGAAAACCGTCTCTCAAACACACACAAGGGTAACGGTTTCACACACACACACACACAATGGCAAACTGTCTCACAAGCACACACACAAAGTGGGAAACTGTCTCACACACACATGTTGGGAAACTGTCTTAAACACACACACACTGGGAAACTGTCAAACACACACACACACTGGGAAACTGTTTCAAACAAACAGACACACACACTGGGAAACTGTCTCACATACACACACACTCACATAGTGGGAAACTGTCTCACACATACACACACACTGGGAAAATCTCTCACACACACACACTCTCAGGGAAACTGTCACACACACACACACACACTGAGAAACTGTCTCACACATACACACACACTGGGAAACTTTCTCACACACACACACTGGGAAACTGTCTCACACACACAAACAGGGAAACTGTCTCTCTCTCACACACACACGCACACACACAGGGAAACTGTCTTACACAAAGACATGCACACACACATGGAAACTGTCTTTCACACTCACACACACACTGGGAAACTGTCTCTCACACACACACACTCAGGAAAAACTGTCTCTCACACACACACACATACTGGGAAAATGTCTCTTTCACACACACACACACTGGTAAACTGTCTCACACACAAACATACACCCACACACTGGGAAACTGTCTCACACATACACAGACACAGGGAAACTCTCTCCCTCACACACACACTGGGAAACTGTCTCACACGCACACACACAAAGTGGGAAACTGTCTCACACACACACAAACACTGAGAAACTGTCTCACACATACACACACACTGGGAAACTGTCTCTCACACACACACTGGGAAACTGTGTCACACACACACACACTCAGGGAAACTGTCTCACACACACAGGCACACTGGGAAACTGTCTCTCACACACACGCACAAATTGGGAAACTGTCTCATAAACAAGCACTGGGAATCTTTCTCACACACACACACACTGAGAAACATTCTCACACAAACTGCTAAAATTTCTCACAGCAAGAAACAATCAGACTGGGAAACTGTCTCACACACACACACTGAGTAACTTTCAAACACACACACACACACTGGGAAACTGTCTCACACACACAAACACTGGAACTCTGTCTCACACACACACAGACACTGGGAAACTCTCTTACACACACACGCGCGCACTGGGAAACTGTCTCAAACAAACAGACACACAAATAACTGGAAGGCAGTCTCATACACACACACACACACACAAACACACACTGGGAAATTGTCTCAACACACACACACAGGGGAACTGTCACACACACACACAAACACTGGGAAATTGTCCCACACACACACAAACATTGGGAAACTGTCTCTCACCCACACACACGCTGGGCAACAGACTCTCACTCACACCCACACTGGGAAACTGTCTCACAAACACACACACACTCTGGGAAACTTTCTCACTCATACAAACACACACACACACATTCGAAACTGTCTCACACACAAAAACACATTCGCAAATGTCTCACACACAAACATACACCCACACACTGGGAAACTGTCTGACACATACACAGACACTGGGAAACTCTCTCTCTCACACACACACTGGGAAACTGTCTCCCACACACACACACAAAGTGGGAAACTGTCTCACACACACACAAACAGTGAGAAACTGTCTCACACATACACACACACTGGGAAACTGTCTCTCACACACACACTGGGAAACTGTCACACACACACACACACACTCAGGGAAACTGTCTCACACACAGAGGCACACTGGGAAACTGTCTCAAACACACACACACAAATTGGGAAACTGTCTCATACACAAACACTGGGAAACTTTCTCACACACACACACACAATGGGAAACATTCTCACACACACTGCTAAACTTTCTCACAGCAACAAACAAACAGACTGGGAAACTGTCTCACACACAGACACTGAGTAACTTTCAAACACACACACACACACTGGGAAACTGTCTCAAACACACACACACTGGAACTCTGTCTCACACAAACACAGACACTGGGAAACTCTCTTACACACACACGCGCGGACTGGGAAACTGTCTCACACAAACAGACACACAAATAACTGGAAAGCAGTCTCATACACACACACACACACACACAAACACACACTGGGAAATTGTCTCACACACACACACACTGGGGAACTGTCACACACACACAACCACAAACACACACTGAGAATCTGTCTCGCACACACACACAGGAAAATGACTCACACACACACACACTGGGAAACTGTCTCTCTCTCACACACACACACAGACTGGGAAACTGTCTCACACACACACACACACTAGGAAACTGTCTCACACACACAAGCACACTGGGAAACTGTCTCTCACACACACACACAAAAAGGGAAAATGTCTCATACACAAACACTGGGAAACTTTCTCACACACACACACACTGAGTAAATGTCACACACACAAACACACACTGGGAAAATGTCTCACAAACACACTGGAAAACTGTCTCAAACACACAAACACCGGAAAACTGTTTCAAACAAACAGACACACACACTGGGAAACTGTCAAACATACACACATACTCACATAGTTGGAAACTGTCTCAGACATACACACATACTGGGAAACTCTCTCACACACAAACACTTTCAGGGAAAATGTCTCTAAAACACACACACACACAAACACACACTGAGAAAATGTCTCACACATACACACACACTGGGAATCTGTCTCACACACATACACTGGGAAACTGTCTCACACACACAAACTGGGAAACTGTCTCTCTCTCTCACACACACACACACACACAGGGAAACTGTCTTACACACACACACACACAAACTGGGAAACTGTCTCATACAAACACACACTGGGAAACTCTCTCACACACACACACTGGGAAACAGTCTCACACAAAACACATACACTGGGAAATTGTCTCACACACACACACACTGGGAAACTGTCAAACACACACACACACTGGGAAACTGTCTCTCACACACACACACACTGGGAAACTGTCTCACACACACACACACAATGGGCAACAGTTTCTCTCAAACACACCCACACTGGGAAACTGACACACAAACACACACACACACACACACATTCGAAACTGTCTCACACACAAACACAAATTCGCAACTGTCTCACACACAAACATACACACACACACACTGGGAAACTGTCTCACACACACACACACAATGGGCAACAGTTTCTCTCAAACACACCCACACTGGGAAACTGACTCACAAACACACACACACATTGAGAAACTGTCTCACTCACACTCACACACACACACATTCGAAACTGTCTCACACACAAACACAAATTCGCAACTGTCTCACACACAAACATACACACACACACTGGGAAACTGTCAAACATACACACATACTCACATAGTTGGAAACTGTCTCACACATACACACACACTGGGAAACTCTCTCACACACAAGCACTCTCAGGGAAAATGTCTCTAACACAAACACACACACAAACACACACTGAGAAACTGTCTCACACATACACACACACTGGGAAACTTTCTCACACACATACACTGGGAAACTGTCTCACACACACAAACTGGGAAACTGTCTCTCCAATGCACACACACACACACACAGGGAAACTGTCTTACACACACACGCACACACACTGGGAAACTGTCTCACACACACACACACTGGGAAACTGTCTCACACACAAACACTGGGAAACAGTCTCACACAAAACACTTACACTGGGACATTGTCTCACACACACACACACTGGGAAATTGTCCCACACACACACACACACTGGGAAACTGTCTCTCTCACACACACACACTGGGAAACTGTCTCACACACACACGCACACTGGGCAACA
Organism: Carcharodon carcharias; assembly: GCF_017639515.1. Classification (NCBI taxonomy): domain Eukaryota; kingdom Metazoa; phylum Chordata; class Chondrichthyes; order Lamniformes; family Lamnidae; genus Carcharodon; species Carcharodon carcharias. The sequence goes on from NC_054473.1 coordinate 97,852,092, forward strand.
GTCTCTCTCACACACACCCACACTGGTAAACTGTCTCACAAACACACACACACACTGGGAAACTGTCTCACTCACACACACACACACACACACACACACACATTCGAAACTGTCTCACACACAAACACACATTCGCAACTGTCTCACACACAAACATACACACACACACTGGGAAACTGTCTCACACACACACACTGGGAAACTGTGTCACAAACACGCACACCTGGAAACTGTCTCAAACACACACACACTGGGAAACTTCTCTCACACAAACACAAACTGGGAAAATGTCTCACAAGCACACACACAAAGTGGGAAACGGTCTCACACACACACTGGGAAACTGTCTTATACACACACACACTGGGAACTGTCAAACACACACACACACTGGGAAACTGTTTCAAACAAACAGACACAAACACTGGGAAACTGTTTCACATACACACACACTCACAAAGTGGGAAACTGTCTCACACATACACACACACTGGGAAAATCTCTCACACACACACACTCTCAGGGAAACTGTCACACACACACACACACACTGAGAAACTGTCTCACACATACACACACACTGGGAAACTGTCTCACACACACACACTGGGAAACTGTCTCTCCCTCACACACAAGCACACACACAGGGAAACTGTCTTACACAAAGACACGCACACACACTTGGAAACTGTCTCTCACACTCACACACACACTGGGAAACTGTCTCACACACACACACACTGGGAAATTGTCTCTCACACACACTGGGAAACAGTCTCACACAAATTACTTACACTGGGACATTGTCTCACACATACACACACTGGGAAATTGTCCCACACACACACACAATGGGAAACTGTCTCACACACACAAACTGGGAAACTGTCTCTCTCTCTCACACATGCACACACACAGGGAAACTGTCTTACACAAAGGCATGCACAGACACTTGGAAACTGTCTCTCACACTCACACACACACTGGGAAACTGTCTCACACAAACACACACTCAGGAAAAACTGTCTCTCACACACACACACATACTGGGAAAATGTCTCACACACACACACACACACACTGGGAAACTGTCTCACACACACACACACTGGGAAACTGTCTCACACACACACACTGGGAAACAGTCTCACACAAACACATATACTGGGAAACTGTCTCACACACACACACACTGGGAAATTGTCCCACACACACACAAACACTGGGAAACTGTCTCTCACACACACACACACTGGGAAACTGTCTCACACACACACGGTGGGCAACAGTCTCTCTCACCCACACCCACACTGGGAAACTGTCTCACAAACACACACACACAATGGGAAACTGTCTCACTCACACACACACACACAAAAACATTCGAAACTGTCTCACACACAAAAACACATTCGCAAATGTCTCACACACAAACATACACCCACACACTGGGAAACTGTCTCACACGTACACAAACAAAGTGGGAAACTGTCTCACACACACACAAACACTGGGAAACTGTCTCACACATACACACGCACTGGGAAACTGTCTCACACACACACTGGGAAACTGTCTCACACACACACACACTCAGGGAAACTGTCTCACACACACAGGCACACTGGGAAACTGTCTCACAAACACACACACTGAATAACTGTCACACACACACACACACAGAATAGGAAACTGTCCCACACGCACACACACTGGGAAACTGTCTCTCTCACACACACACACTGGGAAACTGTCTCACACACACATGCACACTGGGCAACAGTCTATCTCACACACACCCACACTGGGAAACTGTCTCACAAACACACACACACACTGGGAAACTGTCTCACTCACACACACATACACACACATTCGAAACTGTCTCACACACAAACATACACCCACACACTGGGAAATTGTCTCACACACACACACACTGGGAAACTGTGTCACAAACACGCACACCTGGAAACTGTCTCAAACACACACACACTGGGACACAGTCTCACACAAAACACATACACTGGGAAATTGTCTCACACACACACACACTGGGAAACTGTCAAACACACACACACACTGGGAAACTGTCTCTCACACACACACACACTGGGAAACTGTCTCACAAACACACACACACACTGGGAAACTGTCTCACTCACACACACACACACACACACACACACACATTCGAAACTGTCTCACACACAAACACACATTCGCAACTGTCTCACACACAAACATACACACACACACTGGGAAACTGTCTCACACACACACACTGGGAAACTGTGTCACAAACACGCACACCTGGAAACTGTCTCAAACACACACACACTGGGAAACTTCTCTCACACAAACACAAACTGGGAAAATGTCTCACAAGCACACACACAAAGTGGGAAACGGTCTCACACACACACTGGGAAACTGTCTTATACACACACACACTGGGAACTGTCAAACACACACACACACTGGGAAACTGTTTCAAACAAACAGACACAAACACTGGGAAACTGTTTCACATACACACACACTCACAAAGTGGGAAACTGTCTCACACATACACACACACTGGGAAAATCTCTCACACACACACACTCTCAGGGAAACTGTCACACACACACACACACACTGAGAAACTGTCTCACACATACACACACACTGGGAAACTGTCTCACACACACACACTGGGAAACTGTCTCTCCCTCACACACAAGCACACACACAGGGAAACTGTCTTACACAAAGACACGCACACACACTTGGAAACTGTCTCTCACACTCACACACACACTGGGAAACTGTCTCACACACACACACACTGGGAAATTGTCTCTCACACACACTGGGAAACAGTCTCACACAAATTACTTACACTGGGACATTGTCTCACACATACACACACTGGGAAATTGTCCCACACACACACACAATGGGAAACTGTCTCACACACACAAACTGGGAAACTGTCTCTCTCTCTCACACATGCACACACACAGGGAAACTGTCTTACACAAAGGCATGCACAGACACTTGGAAACTGTCTCTCACACTCACACACACACTGGGAAACTGTCTCACACAAACACACACTCAGGAAAAACTGTCTCTCACACACACACACATACTGGGAAAATGTCTCACACACACACACACACACACTGGGAAACTGTCTCACACACACACACACTGGGAAACTGTCTCACACACACACACTGGGAAACAGTCTCACACAAACACATATACTGGGAAACTGTCTCACACACACACACACTGGGAAATTGTCCCACACACACACAAACACTGGGAAACTGTCTCTCACACACACACACACTGGGAAACTGTCTCACACACACACGGTGGGCAACAGTCTCTCTCACCCACACCCACACTGGGAAACTGTCTCACAAACACACACACACAATGGGAAACTGTCTCACTCACACACACACACACAAAAACATTCGAAACTGTCTCACACACAAAAACACATTCGCAAATGTCTCACACACAAACATACACCCACACACTGGGAAACTGTCTCACACGTACACAAACAAAGTGGGAAACTGTCTCACACACACACAAACACTGGGAAACTGTCTCACACATACACACGCACTGGGAAACTGTCTCACACACACACTGGGAAACTGTCTCACACACACACACACTCAGGGAAACTGTCTCACACACACAGGCACACTGGGAAACTGTCTCACAAACACACACACTGAATAACTGTCACACACACACACACACAGAATAGGAAACTGTCCCACACGCACACACACTGGGAAACTGTCTCTCTCACACACACACACTGGGAAACTGTCTCACACACACATGCACACTGGGCAACAGTCTATCTCACACACACCCACACTGGGAAACTGTCTCACAAACACACACACACACTGGGAAACTGTCTCACTCACACACACATACACACACATTCGAAACTGTCTCACACACAAACATACACCCACACACTGGGAAATTGTCTCACACACACACACACTGGGAAACTGTGTCACAAACACGCACACCTGGAAACTGTCTCAAACACACACACACTGGGACACAGTCTCACACAAAACACATACACTGGGAAATTGTCTCACACACACACACACTGGGAAACTGTCAAACACACACACACACTGGGAAACTGTCTCTCACACACACACACACTGGGAAACTGTCTCACACACACACACACACAATGGGCAACAGTTTCTCTCAAACACACCCACACTGGGAAACTGACTCACAAACACACACACACACTGAGAAACTGTCTCACTCACACACACACACACACACACATTCGAAACTGTCTCACACACAAACACAAATTCGCAACTGTCTCACACACAAACATACACACACACACACACTGGGAAACTGTCTCACACACACACACACAATGGGCAACAGTTTCTCTCAAACACACCCACACTGGGAAACTGACTCACAAACACACACACATTGAGAAACTGTCTCACACACACACACACACACACACATTCGAAACTGTCTCACACACAAACACAAATTCGCAACTGTCTCACACACAAACATACACACACACACTGGGAAACTGTCAAACATACACACATACTCACATAGTTGGAAACTGTCTCACACATACACACACACTGGGAAAATCTCTCACACACAAACACTCTCAGGGAAAATGTCTCTAACACACACACAGACACAAACACAAACTGAGAAACTGTCTCACACATACACACACACTGGGAAACTTTCTCACACACATACACTGGGAAACTGTCTCACACACACAAACTGGGAAACTGTCTCTCCAATGCACACACACACACACACAGGGAAACTGTCTTACACACACACGCACGCACACTGGGAAACTGTCTCACACACACACACACTGGGAAACTGTCTCACACACACACACACTGGGAAACAGTCTCACACAAAACACTTACACTGGGACATTGTCTCACACACACACACACTGGGAAATTGTCCCACACACACACACACACTGGGAAACTGTCTCACACACACACACACACACTGGGAAACTGTCTCACACACACACGCACACTGGGCAACAGTCTCTCTCACACACACCCACACTGGTAAACTGTCTCACAAACACACACACACACTGGGAAACTGTCTCACTCACACACACACACACACACACACACACATTCGAAACTGTCTCACACACAAACACACATTCGCAACTGTCTCACACACAAACATACACACACACACTGGGAAACTGTCTCACACACACACACTGGGAAACTGTGTCACAAACACGCACACCTGGAAACTGTCTCAAACACACACACACTGGGAAACTTCTCTCACACACACACAAACTGGGAAAATGTCTCACAAGCACACACGCAAAGTGGGAAACGGTCTCACACACACACTGGGAAACTGTCTTATACACACACACACTGGGAAACTGTCAAACACACACACACACTGGGAAACTGTTTCAAACAAACAGACACAAACACTGGGAAACTGTCTCACATACACACACACTCACAAAGTGGGAAACTGTCTCACACATACACACACACTGGGAAAATCTCTCACACACACACACTCTCAGGGAAACTGTCACACACACACACACACACTGAGAAACTGTCTCACACATACACACACACTGGGAAACTGTCTCACACACACACACTGGGAAACTGTCTCTCCCTCACACACAAGCACACACACAGGGAAACTGTCTTACACAAAGACACGCACACACACTTGGAAACTGTCTCTCACACTCACACACACACTGGGAAACTGTCTCACACACACACACACTGGGAAATTGTCTCACACACACACTGGGAAACAGTCTCACACAAATTACTTACACTGGGACATTGTCTCACACATACACACACTGGGAAATTGTCCCACACACACACACAATGGGAAACTGTCTCACACACACAAACTGGGAAACTGTCTCTCTCTCTCACACATGCACACACACAGGGAAACTGTCTTACACAAAGGCATGCACAGACACTTGGAAACTGTCTCTCACACTCACACACACACTGGGAAACTGTCTCACACAAACACACACTCAGGAAAAACTGTCTCTCTCACACACACACATACTGGGAAAATGTCTCACACACACACACACACACACTGGGAAACTGTCTCACACACACACACACTGGGAAACTGTCTCACACACACACACTGGGAAACAGTCTCACACAAACACATATACTGGGAAACTGTCTCACACACACACACACTGGGAAATTGTCCCACACACACACAAACACTGGGAAACTGTCTCTCACACACACACACACACTGGGAAACTGTCTCACACACACACACTGGGAAACTGTCTCACAAACACACACACTGAATAACTGTCACACACACACACACACAGAATAGGAAACTGTCCCACACGCACACACACTGGGAAACTGTCTCTCTCACACACACACACTGGGAAACTGTCTCACACACACACGCACACTGGGCAACAGTCTATCTCACACACACCCACACTGGGAAACTGTCTCACAAACACACACACACACTGGGAAACTGTCTCACTCACACACACATACACACACATTCGAAACTGTCTCACACACAAACATACACCCACACACTGGGAAATTGTCTCACACACACACACACTGGGAAACTGTGTCACAAACACGCACACCTGGAAACTGTCTCAAACACACACACACTGGGAAACAGTCTCACACAAAACACATACACTGGGAAATTGTCTCACACACACACACACTGGGAAACTGTCAAACACACACACACACTGGGAAACTGTCTCTCACACACACACACACTGGGAAACTGTCTCACACACACACACACACAATGGGCAACAGTTTCTCTCAAACACACCCACACTGGGAAACTGACTCACAAACACACACACACACTGAGAAACTGTCTCACTCACACACACACACACACACACATTCGAAACTGTCTCACACACAAACACAAATTCGCAACTGTCTCACACACAAACATACACACACACACACACACTGGGAAACTGTCTCACACACACACACACAATGGGCAACAGTTTCTCTCAAACACACCCACACTGGGAAACTGACTCACAAACACACACACACATTGAGAAACTGTCTCACACACACACACACACACACACATTCGAAACTGTCTCACACACAAACACAAATTCGCAACTGTCTCACACACAAACATACACACACACACTGGGAAACTGTCAAACATACACACATACTCACATAGTTGGAAACTGTCTCACACATACACACACACTGGGAAACTCTCTCACACACAAGCACTCTCAGGGAAAATGTCTCTAACACAAACACACACACAAACACACACTGAGAAACTGTCTCACACATACACACACACTGGGAAACTTTCTCACACACATACACTGGGAAACTGTCTCACACACACAAACTGGGAAACTGTCTCTCCAATGCACACACACACACACACAGGGAAACTGTCTTACACACACACGCACGCACACTGGGAAACTGTCTCACACACACACACACTGGGAAACTGTCTCACACACACACACACTGGGAAACAGTCTCACACAAAACACTTACACTGGGACATTGTCTCACACACACACACACTGGGAAATTGTCCCACACACACACACGCACTGGGAAACTGTCTCTCACACACACACACACTGGGAAACTGTCTCACACACACACGCACACTGGGCAACAGTCTCTCTCACACACACCCACACTGGTAAACTGTCTCACAAACACACACACACACTGGGAAACTGTCTCACTTACACACACACACACACACACACACACATTCGAAACTGTCTCACACACAAACACACATTCGCAACTGTCTCACACACAAACATACAAACACACACTGGGAAACTGTCTCACACACACACACTGGGAAACTGTGTCACAAACACGCACACCTGGAAACTGTCTCAAACACACACACACTGGGAAACTTCTCTCACACACACACAAACTGGGAAAATGTCTCACAAGCACACACACAAAGTGGGAAACGGTCTCACACACACACTGGGAAACTGTCTTATACACACACACACTGGGAAACTGTCAAACACACACACACACTGGGAAACTGTTTCAAACAAACAGACACAAACACTGGGAAACTGTCTCACATACACACACACTCACAAAGTGGGAAACTGTCTCACACATACACACACACTGGGAAAATCTCTCACACACACACACTCTCAGGGAAACTGTCACACACACACACACACACTGAGAAACTGTCTCACACATACACACACACTGGGAAACTGTCTCACACACACACACTGGGAAACTGTCTCTCCCTCACACACAAGCATACACACAGGGAAACTGTCTTACACAAAGACACGCACACACACTTGGAAACTGTCTCTCACACTCACACACACACTGGGAAACTGTCTCACACACACACACACTGGGAAATTGTCTCACACACACACTGGGAAACAGTCTCACACAAATTACTTACACTGGGACATTGTCTCACACATACACACACTGGGAAATTGTCCCACACACACACACAATGGGAAACTGTCTCACACACACAAACTGGGAAACTGTCTCTCTCTCTCACACATGCACACACACAGGGAAACTGTCTTACACAAAGGCATGCACAGACACTTGGAAACTGTCTCTCACACTCACACACACACTGGGAAACTGTCTCACACAAACACACACTCAGGAAAAACTGTCTCTCTCACACACACACATACTGGGAAAATGTCTCACACACACACACACACACACTGGGAAACTGTCTCACACACACACACACTGGGAAACTGTCTCACACACACACACTGGGAAACAGTCTCACACAAACACATATACTGGGAAACTGTCTCACACACACACACACTGGGAAATTGTCCCACACACACACAAACACTGGGAAACTGTCTCTCACACACACACACACACTGGGAAACTGTCTCACACACACACGGTGGGCAACAGTCTCTCTCACCCACACCCACACTGGGAAACTGTCTCACAAACACACACACACAATGGGAAACTGTCTCACTCACACACACACACACAAAAACATTCGAAACTGTCTCACACACAAAAACACATTCGCAAATGTCTCACACACAAACATACACCCACACACTGGGAAACTGTCTCACACGCACACAAACAAAGTGGGAAACTGTCTCACACACACACAAACACTGGGAAACTGTCTCACACATACACACGCACTGGGAAACTGTCTCACACACACACTGGGAAACTGTCTCACACACACACACACTCAGGGAAACTGTCTCACACACACAGGCACACTGGGAAACTGTCTCACAAACACACACACTGAATAACTGTCACACACACACACACACACAGAATAGGAAACTGTCCCACACGCACACACACTGGGAAACTGTCTCTCTCACACACACACACTGGGAAACTGTCTCACACACACACGCACACTGGGCAACAGTCTATCTCACACACACCCACACTGGGAAACTGTCTCACAAACACACACACACACTGGGAAACTGTCTCACTCACACACACATACACACACATTCGAAACTGTCTCACACACAAACATACACCCACACACTGGGAAATTGTCTCACACACACACACACTGGGAAACTGTGTCACAAACACGCACACCTGGAAACTGTCTCAAACACACACACAATGGGAAACTGTCTCACACACACACACAAACTGGGAAACTGTCTCACACACACACGCAACCTGCTAAACTGTCTTACTCACACACACACTGGAAAACTGTCTCTCACACACACACACGGGTAACTGTTTCACACACACGCACGCACACTGGGAAAGTGTCTCACAAGCACACACACAAAGTGGGAAACTGTCTCACACACACACACTGGGAAACTTTCTTACACACACACACACTGGGAAAATGTCAAACACGCACACACACTGGGAAACTGTTTCAAACAAACAGACACACACACTGGGAAACTATCTCACATACACACACACTCACATAGTGGGAAACTGTCTCACACATACACACACACTGGGAAAATCTCTCACACACACACTCTCTCAGGGAAACTGTCACACACACACACACACACACACTGAGAAGCTGTCTCACACATACACACACACTGGGAAACTGTCTCACACACACACACTGGGAAACTGTCTCACACACACAAACTGGGAAACTGTCTCTCTCTCACACACATGCACACATACAGGGAAACTGTCTTACACAACGACACGCACACACACTTGGAAACTGTCTCTCACACTCACACACACACTGGGAAACTGTCTCACACACACACACACACACACTCTGGAAAAACTGTCACTCACACACACAGACACATAATGGGAAAATGTCTCTCACACACACACAAACACTGGGAAACTGTCTCACACACACACACTGGGAAACAGTCTCACACAAACACATACACTGGGAAACTGTCTCACACACACACACACTGGGAAATTGTCCCCCACACACACATACACTGGGAAACTGTCTCTCACACACACACACGCTGGGCAACAGTCTCTCTCACAAACATCCACACTGGGAAACTGTCTCACAAACGCACACACACTGGAAACTGTCTCACTCACACACACACACTCACATTCGAAACTGTCTCACACACAAAAAACACATTCGCAAATGTCTCACACACAAACATACACCCACACACTGGGAAACTGTCTCACACATACACAGACATTGGGAAACTCTCTCTCTCACGCACACACTGGGAAACTGTCTCACGCACACACACACAAAGTGGGAAACTGTCTCACGCACACACACTGGGAAACTATCTCACACACACACACACACTGGGAACCTGTCTCAATCACACACACACACACTGGAAAACTGTCTCACACAAACACACACTGGGAAACTGTCTCTCACACACACACACACAAACTGGGAAACTGTCTCACACACACACACACTGGGAAACAGTCTCACACAAAACACATACACTGGGAAATTGTCTCACACACACACACACTGGGAAACTGTCAAACACACACACACACTGGGAAACTGTCTCTCACACACACACAAACACTGGGAAACTGTCTCACACACACACACACAATGGGCAACAGTTTCTCTCAAACACACCCACACTGGGAAACTGACTCACAAACACACACACACACTGAGAAACTGTCTCACTCACACACACACACACACACACATTCGAAACTGTCTCACACACAAACACAAATTCGCAACTGTCTCACACACAAACATACACACACACACACTGGGAAACTGTCTCACACACACACACACAATGGGCAACAGTTTCTCTCAAACACACCCACACTGGGAAACTGACTCACAAACACACACACACATTGAGAAACTGTCTCACACACACACACACACACACACATTCGAAACTGTCTCACACACAAACACAAATTCGCAACTGTCTCACACACAAACATACACACACACACTGGGAAACTGTCAAACATACACACATACTCACATAGTTGGAAACTGTCTCACACATACACACACACTGGGAAACTCTCTCACACACAAGCACTCTCAGGGAAAATGTCTCTAACACAAACACACACACAAACACACACTGAGAAACTGTCTCACACATACACACACACTGGGAAACTTTCTCACACACATACACTGGGAAACTGTCTCACACACACAAACTGGGAAACTGTCTCTCCAATGCACACACACACACACACACACACACAGGGAAACTGTCTTACACACACACGCACGCACACTGGGAAACTGTCTCACACACACACACACTGGGAAACTGTCTCACACACACACACACTGGGAAACAGTCTCACACAAAACACTTACACTGGGACATTGTCTCACACACACACACACTGGGAAATTGTCCCACACACACACACACACTGGGAAACTGTCTCTCACACACACACACACTGGGAAACTGTCTCACACACACACGCACACTGGGCAACAGTCTCTCTCACACACACCCACACTGGTAAACTGTCTCACAAACACACACACACACTGGGAAACTGTCTCACACATACACACACACTGGGAAACTTTCTCACACACATACACTGGGAAACTGTCTCACACACACAAACTGGGAAACTGTCTCTCCAATGCACACACACACACACACAGGGAAACTGTCTTACACACACACGCACGCACACTGGGAAACTGTCTCACACACACACACACTGGGAAACTGTCTCACACACACACACACTGGGAAACAGTCTCACACAAAACACTTACACTGGGACATTGTCTCACACACACACACACTGGGAAATTGTCCCACACACACACACACACTGGGAAACTGTCTCTCACACACACACACACTGGGAAACTGTCTCACACACACACACTCACAAAGTGGGAAACTGTCTCACACATACACACACACTGGGAAAATCTCTCACACACACACACTCTCAGGGAAACTGTCACACACACACACACACACTGAGAAACTGTCTCACACATACACACACACTGGGAAACTGTCTCACACACACACACTGGGAAACTGTCTCTCCCTCACACACAAGCATACACACAGGGAAACTGTCTTACACAAAGACACGCACACACACTTGGAAACTGTCTCTCACACTCACACACACACTGGGAAACTGTCTCACACACACACACACTGGGAAATTGTCTCACACACACACTGGGAAACAGTCTCACACAAATTACTTACACTGGGACATTGTCTCACACATACACACACTGGGAAATTGTCCCACACACACACACAATGGGAAACTGTCTCACACACACAAACTGGGAAACTGTCTCTCTCTCTCACACATGCACACACACAGGGAAACTGTCTTACACAAAGGCATGCACAGACACTTGGAAACTGTCTCTCACACTCACACACACACTGGGAAACTGTCTCACACAAACACACACTCAGGAAAAACTGTCTCTCTCACACACACACATACTGGGAAAATGTCTCACACACACACACACACACACTGGGAAACTGTCTCACACACACACACACTGGGAAACTGTCTCACACACACACACTGGGAAACAGTCTCACACAAACACATATACTGGGAAACTGTCTCACACACACACACACTGGGAAATTGTCCCACACACACACAAACACTGGGAAAATGTCTCTCACACACACACACACACTGGGAAACTGTCTCACACACACACGGTGGGCAACAGTCTCTCTCACCCACACCCACACTGGGAAACTGTCTCACAAACACACACACACAATGGGAAACTGTCTCACTCACACACACACACACAAAAACATTCGAAACTGTCTCACACACAAAAACACATTCGCAAATGTCTCACACACAAACATACACCCACACACTGGGAAACTGTCTCACACGCACACAAACAAAGTGGGAAACTGTCTCACACACACACAAACACTGGGAAACTGTCTCACACATACACACGCACTGGGAAACTGTCTCACACACACACTGGGAAACTGTCTCACACACACACACACTCAGGGAAACTGTCTCACACACACAGGCACACTGGGAAACTGTCTCACAAACACACACACTGAATAACTGTCACACACACACACACACACAGAATAGGAAACTGTCCCACACGCACACACACTGGGAAACTGTCTCTCTCACACACACACACTGGGAAACTGTCTCACACACACACGCACACTGGGCAACAGTCTATCTCACACACACCCACACTGGGAAACTGTCTCACAAACACACACACACACTGGGAAACTGTCTCACTCACACACACATACACACACATTCGAAACTGTCTCACACACAAACATACACCCACACACTGGGAAATTGTCTCACACACACACACACTGGGAAACTGTGTCACAAACACGCACACCTGGAAACTGTCTCAAACACACACACAATGGGAAACTGTCTCACACACACACACAAACTGGGAAACTGTCTCACACACACACGCAACCTGCTAAACTGTCTTACTCACACACACACTGGAAAACTGTCTCTCACACACACACACGGGTAACTGTTTCACACACACGCACGCACACTGGGAAAGTGTCTCACAAGCACACACACAAAGTGGGAAACTGTCTCACACACACACACTGGGAAACTTTCTTACACACACACACACTGGGAAAATGTCAAACACGCACACACACTGGGAAACTGTTTCAAACAAACAGACACACACACTGGGAAACTATCTCACATACACACACACTCACATAGTGGGAAACTGTCTCACACATACACACACACTGGGAAAATCTCTCACACACACACTCTCTCAGGGAAACTGTCACACACACACACACACACACACTGAGAAGCTGTCTCACACATACACACACACTGGGAAACTGTCTCACACACACACACTGGGAAACTGTCTCACACACACAAACTGGGAAACTGTCTCTCTCTCACACACATGCACACATACAGGGAAACTGTCTTACACAACGACACGCACACACACTTGGAAACTGTCTCTCACACTCACACACACACTGGGAAACTGTCTCACACACACACACACACACACTCTGGAAAAACTGTCACTCACACACACAGACACATAATGGGAAAATGTCTCTCACACACACACAAACACTGGGAAACTGTCTCACACACACACACTGGGAAACAGTCTCACACAAACACATACACTGGGAAACTGTCTCACACACACACACACTGGGAAATTGTCCCCCACACACACATACACTGGGAAACTGTCTCTCACACACACACACGCTGGGCAACAGTCTCTCTCACAAACATCCACACTGGGAAACTGTCTCACAAACGCACACACACTGGAAACTGTCTCACTCACACACACACACTCACATTCGAAACTGTCTCACACACAAAAAACACATTCGCAAATGTCTCACACACAAACATACACCCACACACTGGGAAACTGTCTCACACATACACAGACATTGGGAAACTCTCTCTCTCACGCACACACTGGGAAACTGTCTCACGCACACACACACAAAGTGGGAAACTGTCTCACGCACACACACTGGGAAACTATCTCACACACACACACACACTGGGAACCTGTCTCAATCACACACACACACACTGGAAAACTGTCTCACACAAACACACACTGGGAAACTGTCTCTCACACACACACACACAAACTGGGAAACTGTCTCACACACACACACACTGGGAAACAGTCTCACACAAAACACATACACTGGGAAATTGTCTCACACACACACACACTGGGAAACTGTCAAACACACACACACACTGGGAAACTGTCTCTCACACACACACAAACACTGGGAAACTGTCTCACACACACACACACAATGGGCAACAGTTTCTCTCAAACACACCCACACTGGGAAACTGACTCACAAACACACACACACACTGAGAAACTGTCTCACTCACACACACACACACACACACATTCGAAACTGTCTCACACACAAACACAAATTCGCAACTGTCTCACACACAAACATACACACACACACACTGGGAAACTGTCTCACACACACACACACAATGGGCAACAGTTTCTCTCAAACACACCCACACTGGGAAACTGACTCACAAACACACACACACATTGAGAAACTGTCTCACACACACACACACACACACACATTCGAAACTGTCTCACACACAAACACAAATTCGCAACTGTCTCACACACAAACATACACACACACACTGGGAAACTGTCAAACATACACACATACTCACATAGTTGGAAACTGTCTCACACATACACACACACTGGGAAACTCTCTCACACACAAGCACTCTCAGGGAAAATGTCTCTAACACAAACACACACACAAACACACACTGAGAAACTGTCTCACACATACACACACACTGGGAAACTTTCTCACACACATACACTGGGAAACTGTCTCACACACACAAACTGGGAAACTGTCTCTCCAATGCACACACACACACACACACACACACAGGGAAACTGTCTTACACACACACACACGCACACTGGGAAACTGTCTCACACACACACACACTGGGAAACTGTCTCACACACACACACACTGGGAAACAGTCTCACACAAAACACTTACACTGGGACATTGTCTCACACACACACACACTGGGAAATTGTCCCACACACACACACACACTGGGAAACTGTCTCTCACACACACACACACTGGGAAACTGTCTCACACACACACGCACACTGGGCAACAGTCTCTCTCACACACACCCACACTGGTAAACTGTCTCACAAACACACACACACACTGGGAAACTGTCTCACACATACACACACACTGGGAAACTTTCTCACACACATACACTGGGAAACTGTCTCACACACACAAACTGGGAAACTGTCTCTCCAATGCACACACACACACACACAGGGAAACTGTCTTACACACACACGCACGCACACTGGGAAACTGTCTCACACACACACACACTGGGAAACTGTCTCACACACACACACACTGGGAAACAGTCTCACACAAAACACTTACACTGGGACATTGTCTCACACACACACACACTGGGAAATTGTCCCACACACACACACACACTGGGAAACTGTCTCTCACACACACACACACTGGGAAACTGTCTCACACACACACGCACACTGGGCAACAGTCTCTCTCACACACACCCACACTGGTAAACTGTCTCACAAAAACACACACACACTGGGAAACTGTCTCACTCACACACACACACACACACACACACACACATTCGAAACTGTCTCACACACAAACACACATTCGCAACTGTCTCACACACAAACATACACACACACACTGGGAAACTGTCTCACACACACACACTGGGAAACTGTGTCACAAACACGCACACGTGGAAACTGTCTCAAACACACACACACTGGGAAACTTCTCTCACACACACACAAACTGGGAAAATGTCTCACAAGCACACACACAAAGTGGGAAACGGTCTCACACACACACTGGGAAACTGTCTTATACACACACACACTGGGAAACTGTCAAACACACACACACACTGGGAAACTGTTTCAAACAAACAGACACAAACACTGGGAAACTGTCTCACATACACACACACTCACAAAGTGGGAAACTGTCTCACACATACACACACACTGGGAAAATCTCTCTCACACACACACTCTCAGGGAAACTGTCACACACACACACACACACTGAGAAACTGTCTCACACATACACACACACTGGGAAACTGTCTCACACACACACACTGGGAAACTGTCTCTCCCTCACACACAAGCACACACACAGGGAAACTGTCTTACACAAAGACACGCACACACACTTGGAAACTGTCTCTCACACTCACACACACACTGGGAAACTGTCTCACACACACACACACTGGGAAATTGTCTCACACACACACTGGGAAACAGTCTCACACAAATTACTTACACTGGGACATTGTCTCACACATACACACACTGGGAAATTGTCCCACACACACACACAATGGGAAACTGTCTCACACACACAAACTGGGAAACTGTCTCTCTCTCTCACACATGCACACACACAGGGAAACTGTCTTACACAAAGGCATGCACAGACACTTGGAAACTGTCTCTCACACTCACACACACACTGGGAAACTGTCTCACACAAACACACACTCAGGAAAAACTGTCTCTCTCACACACACACATACTGGGAAAATGTCTCACACACACACACACACACACACTGGGAAACTGTCTCACACACACACACACTGGGAAACTGTCTCACACACACACACTGGGAAACAGTCTCACACAAACACATATACTGGGAAACTGTCTCACACACACACACACTGGGAAATTGTCCCACACACACACAAACACTGGGAAACTGTCTCTCACACACACACACACACTGGGAAACTGTCTCACACACACACGGTGGGCAACAGTCTCTCTCACCCACACCCACACTGGGAAACTGTCTCACAAACACACACACACAATGGGAAACTGTCTCACTCACACACACACACACAAAAACATTCGAAACTGTCTCACACACAAAAACACATTCGCAAATGTCTCACACACAAACATACACCCACACACTGGGAAACTGTCTCACACGCACACAAACAAAGTGGGAAACTGTCTCACACACACACAAACACTGGGAAACTGTCTCACACATACACACGCACTGGGAAACTGTCTCACACACACACTGGGAAACTGTCTCACACACACACACACTCAGGGAAACTGTCTCACACACACAGGCACACTGGGAAACTGTCTCACAAACACACACACTGAATAACTGTCACACACACACACACACACAGAATAGGAAACTGTCCCACACGCACACACACTGGGAAACTGTCTCTCTCACACACACACACTGGGAAACTGTCTCACACACACACGCACATTGGGCAACAGTCTATCTCACACACACCCACACTGGGAAACTGTCTCACAAACACACACACACACTGGGAAACTGTCTCACTCACACACACATACACACACATTCGAAACTGTCTCACACACAAACATACACCCACACACTGGGAAATTGTCTCACACACACACACACTGGGAAACTGTGTCACAAACACGCACACCTGGAAACTGTCTCAAACACACACACAATGGGAAACTGTCTCACACACACACACAAACTGGGAAACTGTCTCACACACACACGCAACCTGCTAAACTGTCTTACTCACACACACACTGGAAAACTGTCTCTCACACACACACACGGGTAACTGTTTCACACACACGCACGCACACTGGGAAAGTGTCTCACAAGCACACACACAAAGTGGGAAACTGTCTCACACACACACACTGGGAAACTTTCTTACACACACACACACTGGGAAAATGTCAAACACGCACACACACTGGGAAACTGTTTCAAACAAACAGACACACACACTGGGAAACTATCTCACATACACACACACTCACATAGTGGGAAACTGTCTCACACATACACACACACTGGGAAAATCTCTCACACACACACTCTCTCAGGGAAACTGTCACACACACACACACACACACACTGAGAAGCTGTCTCACACATACACACACACTGGGAAACTGTCTCACACACACACACTGGGAAACTGTCTCACACACACAAACTGGGAAACTGTCTCTCTCTCACACACATGCACACATACAGGGAAACTGTCTTACACAACGACACGCACACGCACTTGGAAACTGTCTCTCACACTCACACACACACTGGGAAACTGTCTCACACACACACACACACACTCTGGAAAAACTGTCACTCACACACACAGACACATAATGGGAAAATGTCTCTCACACACACACAAACACTGGGAAACTGTCTCACACACACACACTGGGAAACAGTCTCACACAAACACATACACTGGGAAACTGTCTCACACACACACACACTGGGAAATTGTCCCCCACACACACATACACTGGGAAACTGTCTCTCACACACACACACGCTGGGCAACAGTCTCTCTCACAAACATCCACACTGGGAAACTGTCTCACAAACGCACACACACTGGAAACTGTCTCACTCACACACACACACTCACATTCGAAACTGTCTCACACACAAAAAACACATTCGCAAATGTCTCACACACAAACATACACCCACACACTGGGAAACTGTCTCACACATACACAGACATTGGGAAACTCTCTCTCTCACGCACACACTGGGAAACTGTCTCACGCACACACACACAAAGTGGGAAACTGTCTCACGCACACACACTGGGAAACTATCTCACACACACACACACACTGGGAACCTGTCTCAATCACACACACACACACTGGAAAACTGTCTCACACAAACACACACTGGGAAACTGTCTCTCACACACACACACACAAACTGGGAAACTGTCTCACACACACACAGACACTGGGAAACTGTCTCATACACACACACACACACACACACACACACACACACACACACACACACACACACACAGGGAAACTTTCTAACACAAACACACAATAACAAACTGGGAAGCTGTCTCCTACACACACACACTGGGAAACTGTCTCACACACACACACACTGGGAAACTGCCTCTCACTCACACACACTGGGAAACTGTCACACACACACAAACACACACACACACACACACTGGATAACTGTCTCACTCACAGACACACAGGAAAATGTCTCACACATACGCACACTGGGAAACTGTCTCTCACACACAAACACACACTGGGAAAGTGTCTCACACACACCGAGATACTGGGAAACTGTCTCACACACACAAGCACACTGGGAAACTGTTTCTCACACACACACAAACACTGGGAAACTGTCTCACACACACACACTGGGAAACAGTCTCACACAAACACATACACTGGGAAACTGTCTCACACACATACACACTGGGAAATTGTCCCCCACACACACATACACTGGGAAACTGTCTCTCACACACACACACGCTGGGCAACAGTCTCTCTCACAAACATCCACACTGGGAAACTGTCTCACAAACGCACACACACTGGGAAACTGTCTCACTCACACACACACACTCACATTCGAAACTGTCTCACACACAAAAAACACATTCGCAAATGTCTCACACACAAACATACACCCACACACTGGGAAACTGTCTCACACATACACAGACATTGGGAAACTCTCTCTCTCACGCACACACTGGGAAACTGTCTCACGCACAACCACACAAAGTGGGAAACTGTCTCACGCACACACACTGGGAAACTATCTCACACACACACACACTGGGAACCTGTCTCACTCACACACACACACACACTGGAAAACTGTCTCACACAAACACACACTGGGAAACTGTCTCTCACACACACACACACAAACTGGGAAACTGTCTCACACACACACAGACACTGGGAAACTGTCTCATACACACACACACACACACACACACACACACACACACAGGGAAACCTTCTAACACAAACACACAATAACAAACTGGGAAGCTGTCTCCTACACACACACACTGGGAAACTGTCTCTCACACACACACACACTGGGAAACTGCCTCTCACTCACACACACTGTGAAACTGTCACACACACACAAACACACACACACACACACTGGATAACTGTCTCACTCGCACACACACAGGAAAATGTCTCACACATACACACACTGGGAAACTGTCTCTCACACACACACACACACACTGGGAAAGTGTCTCACACACACCGAGACACTGGGAAACTGTTTCACACACACAAGCACACTGGGAAACAGTCTCTCACACACACACACATAAACTCGGAAACTGTCTCATACACAAACACTGGGAAACATTCTCACACACACACACACCCTGGGAAACATTCTCCCACACAATGTGAAACTTTCTCACACCAACAAACAAATAGATTGGGAAACTGTCTCACACACACACACACTGAGTAAATGTCAAACACACACACACACACTGGGAAACTGTCTCACACACACACACAAACTGGGAAACTGGCTCTCACACACACACGCAAACTGGGAAACTGTCTTACTCACACACACACACACACACTGGAAAACTGTCTCTCACACACACACACGGGTAACTGTTTCACACACACGCACACACAC
Source organism: Carcharodon carcharias (assembly GCF_017639515.1). Taxonomy (NCBI): domain Eukaryota; kingdom Metazoa; phylum Chordata; class Chondrichthyes; order Lamniformes; family Lamnidae; genus Carcharodon; species Carcharodon carcharias. The sequence continues at coordinate 97,873,927 of NC_054473.1, forward strand.
TGGGAAAGTGTCTCACAAGCACACACACAAAGTGGTAAACTGTCTCACACACACACACTGGGAAACTTTCTTACACACACACACATTGGGAAACTGTCAAACACGCACACACACTGGGAAACTGTTTCAAACAAACAGGCACACACACTGGGAAACTGTCTCACATACACACACACTCACATAGTGGGAAACTGTCTCACACATACACACACACTGGGAAAATCTCTCACACACACACTCTCTCAGGGAAACTGTCACACACACACACACACACACACACACACACACTGAGAATCTGTCTCACACATACACACACACTGGGAAACTGTCTCACACACACACACTGTGAAAATGTCTCTCACACACAAACTGGGAAACTGTCTCTCTCTCACACATACGCACACACACAGGGAAACTGTCTTACACAACGACACGCACACACACTTGGAAACTGTCCCTCACACACACACAAACACTGGGAAACTGTCTCACACACACACACTGGGAAACAGTCTCACACAAACACATACACTGGGAAACTGTCTCACACACACACACACTGGGAAATTGTCCCCCCCACACACACACACTGGGAAACTGTTTCTCACACACACAAACGCTGGGCAACAGTCTCTCTCACACACACCCACACTGGGAAACTGTCTCACATACACACACACACACTGGGAAACTGTCTCACTCTCACACACACACACATTCGAAATTGTCTCACACACAAAAAACACATTCGCAAATGTCTCACACACAAACATACACCCACAAACTGTCTCACACATACACAGACATTGGGAAACTCTCTCTCTAACACACACACTGGGAAACTGTCTCACGCACACACACACAAAGTGGGAAACTGTCTCACACACATGCACTGGGAAATTATCTCACACACACACACACTGGGAACCTGTCTCACTCACACACACACACACACTGGAAAACTGTCTCTCACACACACACACACAAACTGGGAAACTGTCTCACACACACACAGACACTGGGAAACTGTCTCATACACACACACACACACACACAGGGAAACTTTCTAACACAAACACACAATCACAAACTGGGAAGCTGTCTCCTACACACACACACTGGGAAACTGTCTCACACACACACACTGGGAAACTGCCTCTCACTCACACACACTTGGAAACTGTCACACACACACAAACACACACACACACACACACTGGATAACTGTCTCACTCACACACACACAGGAAAATGTCTCACACATACACACACTGGGAAACTGTCTCACAAACACACACACACACTGGGAAACTGTCTCACTCACACACACACACACACATTCGAAATTGTCTCACACACAAAAAACACATTCGCAAATGTCTCACACACAAACATACACCCACAAACTGTCTCACAAATACACAGACATTGGGAAACTCTCTCTCTAACACACACACTGGGAAACTGTCTCACGCACACACACACAAAGTGGGAAACTGTCTCACACACACACACTGGGAAATTATCTCACACACACACACACTGGGAACCTGTCTCACTCACACACACACACACACTGGAAAACTGTCTCTCACACACACACACACAAACTGGGAAACTGTCTCACACACACACAGACACTGGGAAACTGTCTCATACACACACACACACACACACACAGGGAAACTTTCTAACACAAACACACAATCACAAACTGGGAAGCTGTCTCCTACACACACACACTGGGAAACTGTCTCACACACACACACTGGGAAACTGCCTCTCACTCACACACACTTGGAAACTGTCACACACACACAAACACACATACACACACACACTGGATAACTGTCTCACTCACACACACACACACAGGAAAATGTCTCACACATACACACACTGGGAAACTGTCTCACAAACACACACACACACTGGGAAACTGTCTCACTCACACACACACACACATTCGAAATTGTCTCACACACAAAAAACACATTCGCAAATGTCTCACACACAAACATACACCCACAAACTGTCTCACACATACACAGACATTGGGAAACTCTCTCTCTAACACACACACTGGGAAACTGTCTCACGCACACACACACAAAGTGGGAAACTGTCTCACACACACACACTGGGAAATTATCTCACACACACACACACTGGGAACCTGTCTCACTCACACACACAAACACACTGGAAAACTGTCTCTCACATACACACACACAAACTGGGAAACTGTCTCACACACACACAGACACTGGGAAACTGTCTCATACACACACACACACACACACACACACACAGGGAAACTTTCTAACACAAACACACAATCACAAACTGGGAAGCTGTCTCCTACACACACACACTGGGAAACTGTCTCACACGCACACACTGGGAAACTGCCTCTCACTCACACACACTTGGAAACTGTCACACACACACAAACACACACACACACACACACTGGATAACTGTCTCACTCACACACACACAGGAAAATGTCTCACACACACCGAGACACTGGGAAACTGTTTCACACACACAAGCACACTGGGAAACTGTCTCTCACACACACACACACATAAACTCGGAAACTGTCACATACACAAACACTGGGAAACATTCTCACACACACACACACACTGGGAAACATTCTCCCACACACTGCAAAACTTTCTCACACCAACAAACAGATTGGGAAACTGTCTCACACACACACAGACTGAGTAACTGTCACACACACACACACTGGGAAACTGTCTCACACACAGAGACACACACTGGAAAACTGTCTCTCACACACACACACACCGGGTAACTGTTTCACACACACAGACACACACACACTGGGAAACTGTCACACACACAGAAACACACACCCACAATGGGAAACTGTCTCACACACACACACACAGGAAAATGTCTCACACACACACACACACTGGGAATCTTTCTCACACACACACACACACACACTTGGAAACATTCTCACACACACTGCAAAACTTTCTCACAGCAAAAAACAAACAGACTGGGAAACTGTCTCACACACACACACTGAGTAACATTCACACACACACACACAAACTGGGTAACTGTCTCACACACACACACGCACACACTGGTAAACTCTCTCACACACACACAGACACTGGGAAACTGTCTCACACACACACGCGCACTGGGAAACTGTCACACATAAACACACACATAAAAAATTGGAAAGCTGTCTCATACACACACACACACAAGCACAAACTGGGAAACTGTCTTACACACACACACACTGGGGAACTGTCACTCACACACAAACACAGGAAAATGTCTCACACACACACACACTGGGAAACTGTCTCACACATACAAACACAGGAAAATGTCTCACACAAACACACATTGGGAAACTGTCTCCCACATACACACACACACTGGGAAACTGTCTCGCACACACAGAGACACTGGGAAACTGTCTCACACACACACGCACACTGGGAAACTGTCTCACGCATACACACACACAAACTTTGAAACTGTCTCATACACATACAATGTGAAACTTTCTCACACACACACACACTGAGTAAATGTCAAACACACACACACACACTGGGAAACTGTCTCACACACACAAACTAGGGAAAATGTCTCAAACACACCCACACCGGGTAACTGTTTCACACAAACAGACACACACACTGGGAAACTGTCTCACATAAAGAAACACTCACATAGTGGGAAATTGTGTCACACATACACAGACACTGGGAAACTCTCTCTCACACACACACACTCAGGGAAACTGTCTCTCTCACACACACACACACACACACACACACACACACACACACCCATACACTGAGAAACTGTCTCACACACACACACTGGAAAAAAGTCTCTCACACACACACACCGGGTAACTGTTTCACACACACAGACACACACACACTGGGAAACTGTCACACACACACAAACACACACCCACAATGGGAAACTGTCACACACACACACACACACACACAGGAAAATGTCTCACACACACACGCACACTGGGAAACTGTCCAAAACACACACAGACTGGGAAACTGTCTCACACACACAGAGACACTGGGAAACTGTCTCACACTCACACACACACTGCGAAACTGTCTCACACACACACAAATTGGGAAACGGCCTCAAACACAAACACTGGGAATCTTTCTAACACACACACACACACACACACACACACACACTGGGAAACATTCTCACACACACTGCAAAACTTTCTCACAGCAACAAGCAAACAGACTGGGAAACTGTCTCACACACACACACTGAGTAACATTCACACACACACACACACACAGACACTGGGAAACTGTCTCACACACACACGTGCACTGGGAAACTGTCTCACACAAACACACACATAAAAAATTGGAAAGCTGTCTCATACACAGACACACAAGCACACACTGGGAAACTGTCTTACACACACACACACTGGGGAACTGTCACTCACACACAAACACATGAAAATATCTCACACACACACACACTGGGAAACTGTCTCACACACACAAACTAGGGAAAATGTCTCACACAAACACACACTGGGAAACTGTCTCACACACACACATACTGGGACACTGTCTCACAAACACAAACACAGGAAAATGTCTCACACACACACACACACACTGGGAAACTGTCTCCCCCACACACACACACTGGGAAACTGTCTCGCACACACAGAAACACTGGGAAACTGTCTCACACACACGCACACTGGGAAAATGTCTCACGCATACACACACACAAACTGGGAAACTGACTCATACACATACAATGTGAAACTGTCACACACACACAAACAGACACCGGGAAACTGTCTCACACACACACACACACTGGGAAACTGTCTCATACACATACAATGTGAAACTTTCTCACACACACATACACTGAGTAAATGTCAAACACACACACACACACTGGGAAACTGTCTCACACACACACACTTGAAAACTGTCTCAAACACACCCACACCGGGTAACTGTTTCACACAAACAGACACACACACTGGGAAACTGTCTCACACACACACACACATTCGAAATTGTCTCACACACAAAAAACACATTCGCAAATGTCTCACACACAAACATACACCCACAAACTGTCTCACACATACACAGACATTGGGAAACTCTCTCTCTAACACACACACTGGGAAACTGTCTCACGCACATACACACAAAGTGGGAAACTGTCTCACACACACACACTGGGAAATTATCTCACACACACACACACTGGGAACCTGTCTCACTCACACACACACACACACTGGAAAACTGTCTCTCACACACACACACACAAACTGGGAAACTGTCTCACACACACACAGACACTGGGAAACTGTCTCATACACACACACACACACACACAGGGAAACTTTCTAACACAAACACCCAATCACAAACTGGGAAGCTGTCTCCTACACACACACACTGGGAAACTGTCTCACACACACACACTGGGAAACTGCCTCTCACTCACACACACTTGGAAACTGTCACACACACACAAACACACACACACACACACACACTGGATAACTGTCTCACTCACACACACACAGGAAAATGTCTCACACATACACACACTGGGAAACTGTCTCACACACACACATACACACTGGGAAAGTGTCTCACACACACCGAGACACTGGGAAACTGTTTCACACACACAAGCACACTGGGAAACTGTCTCTCACACACACACACACATAAACTCGGAAACTGTCAGATACACAAACACTGGGAAACATTCTCACACACACACACACACTGGGAAACATTCTCCCACACACTGCAAAACTTTCTCACACCAACAAACAAATAGATTGGGAAACTGTCTCACACACACACAGACTGAGTAACTGTCACACACACACACACACACACTGGGAAACTGTCTCACACATAGAGACACACACTGGAAAACTGTCTCTCACACACACACACCGGGTAACTGTTTCACACACACAGACACACACACACTGGGAAACTGTCTCACACACACACACACAGGAAAATGTCTCACACACACACACACACTGGGAATCTTTCTCACACACACACACACACACACTTGGAAACATTCTCACACACACTGCAAAACTTTCTCACAGCAAAAAACAAACAGACTGGGAAATTGTCTCACACACACACACTGAGTAACATTCACACACACACACACACACACTGGGAAACTGTCTCACACATAGAGACACACACTGGAAAACTGTCTCTCACACACACACACCGGGTAACTGTTTCACACTCACAGACACACACACACTGGGAAACTGTCACACACACAGAAACACACACCCACAATGGGAAACTGTCTCACACACACACACACAGGAAAATGTCTCACACACACACACACACTGGGAATCTTTCTCACACACACACACACACACACTTGGAAACATTCTCACACACACTGCAAAACTTTCTCACAGCAAAAAACAAACAGACTGGGAAACTGTCTCACACACACACACTGAGTAACATTCACACACACACACACAAACTGGGTAACTGTCTCACACACACACACGCACACACTGGTAAACTCTCTCACACACACACAGACACTGGGAAACTGTCTCACACACACACGCGCACTGGGAAACTGTCACACATAAACACACACATAAAAAATTGGAAAGCTGTCTCATACACACACACACACAAGCACAAACTGGGAAACTGTCTTACACACACACACACTGGGGAACTGTCACTCACACACAAACACAGGAAAATGTCTCACACACACACACACTGGGAAACTGTCTCACACATACAAACACAGGAAAATGTCTCACACAAACACACATTGGGAAACTGTCTCCCACATACACACACACACTGGGAAACTGTCTCGCACACACAGAGACACTGGGAAACTGTCTCACACACACACGCACACTGGGAAACTGTCTCACGCATACACACACACAAACTTTGAAACTGTCTCATACACATACAATGTGAAACTTTCTCACACACACACACACTGAGTAAATGTCAAACACACACACACACACTGGGAAACTGTCTCACACACACAAACTAGGGAAAATGTCTCAAACACACCCACACCGGGTAACTGTTTCACACAAACAGACACACACACTGGGAAACTGTCTCACATAAAGAAACACTCACATAGTGGGAAATTGTGTCACACATACACAGACACTGGGAAACTCTCTCTCACACACACACACTCAGGGAAACTGTCTCTCTCACACACACACACACACACACACACACACACACACACACCCATACACTGAGAAACTGTCTCACACACACACACTGGAAAAAAGTCTCTCACACACACACACCGGGTAACTGTTTCACACACACAGACACACACACACTGGGAAACTGTCACACACACACAAACACACACCCACAATGGGAAACTGTCACACACACACACACACACACACAGGAAAATGTCTCACACACACACGCACACTGGGAAACTGTCCAAAACACACACAGACTGGGAAACTGTCTCACACACACAGAGACACTGGGAAACTGTCTCACACTCACACACACACTGCGAAACTGTCTCACACACACACAAATTGGGAAACGGTCTCAAACACAAACACTGGGAATCTTTCTAACACACACACACACACACACACACACACTGGGAAACATTCTCACACACACTGCAAAACTTTCTCACAGCAACAAGCAAACAGACTGGGAAACTGTCTCACACACACACACTGAGTAACATTCACACACACACACACACACAGACACTGGGAAACTGTCTCACACACACACGTGCACTGGGAAACTGTCTCACACAAACACACACATAAAAAATTGGAAAGCTGTCTCATACACAGACACACAAGCACACACTGGGAAACTGTCTTACACACACACACACTGGGGAACTGTCACTCACACACAAACACATGAAAATATCTCACACACACACACACTGGGAAACTGTCTCACACACACAAACTAGGGAAAATGTCTCACACAAACACACACTGGGAAACTGTCTCACACACACACATACTGGGACACTGTCTCACAAACACAAACACAGGAAAATGTCTCACACACACACACACACACTGGGAAACTGTCTCCCACACACACACACACTGGGAAACTGTCTCGCACACACAGAAACACTGGGAAACTGTCTCACACACACGCACACTGGGAAAATGTCTCACGCATACACACACACAAACTGGGAAACTGACTCATACACATACAATGTGAAACTGTCACACACACACAAACAGACACCGGGAAACTGTCTCACACACACACACACACTGGGAAACTGTCTCATACACATACAATGTGAAACTTTCTCACACACACATACACTGAGTAAATGTCAAACACACACACACACACTGGGAAACTGTCTCACACACACACACTTGAAAACTGTCTCAAACACACCCACACCGGGTAACTGTTTCACACAAACAGACACACACACTGGGAAACTGTCTCACACACACACACACATTCGAAATTGTCTCACACACAAAAAACACATTCGCAAATGTCTCACACACAAACATACACCCACAAACTGTCTCACACATACACAGACATTGGGAAACTCTCTCTCTAACACACACACTGGGAAACTGTCTCACGCACATACACACAAAGTGGGAAACTGTCTCACACACACACACTGGGAAATTATCTCACACACACACACACTGGGAACCTGTCTCACTCACACACACACACACACTGGAAAACTGTCTCTCACACACACACACACAAACTGGGAAACTGTCTCACACACACACAGACACTGGGAAACTGTCTCATACACACACACACACACACACAGGGAAACTTTCTAACACAAACACCCAATCACAAACTGGGAAGCTGTCTCCTACACACACACACTGGGAAACTGTCTCACACACACACACTGGGAAACTGCCTCTCACTCACACACACTTGGAAACTGTCACACACACACAAACACACACACACACACACACACTGGATAACTGTCTCACTCACACACACACAGGAAAATGTCTCACACATACACACACTGGGAAACTGTCTCACACACACACATACACACTGGGAAAGTGTCTCACACACACCGAGACACTGGGAAACTGTTTCACACACACAAGCACACTGGGAAACTGTCTCTCACACACACACACACATAAACTCGGAAACTGTCAGATACACAAACACTGCGAAACATTCTCACACACACACACACACTGGGAAACATTCTCCCACACACTGCAAAACTTTCTCACACCAACAAACAAATAGATTGGGAAACTGTCTCACACACACACAGACTGAGTAACTGTCACACACACACACACACACACTGGGAAACTGTCTCACACATAGAGACACACACTGGAAAACTGTCTCTCACACACACACACCGGGTAACTGTTTCACACACACAGACACACACACACTGGGAAACTGTCTCACACACACACACACAGGAAAATGTCTCACACACACACACACACTGGGAATCTTTCTCACACACACACACACACACACTTGGAAACATTCTCACACACACTGCAAAACTTTCTCACAGCAAAAAACAAACAGACTGGGAAATTGTCTCACACACACACACTGAGTAACATTCACACACACACACACAAACTGGGTAACTGTCTCACACACACACACGCACACACTGGTAAACTCTCTCACACACACACAGACACTGGGAAACTGTCTCACACACACACGCGCACTGGGAAACTGTCACACATAAACACACACATAAAAAATTGGAAAGCTGTCTCATACACACACACACACAAGCACAAACTGGGAAACTGTCTTACACACACACACACTGGGGAACTGTCACTCACATACAAACACAGGAAAATGTCTCACACAAACACACATTGGGAAACTGTCTCCCACACACACACACACACTGGGAAACTGTCTCGCACGCACAGAGACACTGGGAAACTGTCTCACACACACACGCACACTGGGAAACTGTCTCACGCATACACACACACAAACTTTGAAACTGTCTCATACACATACAATGTGAAACTTTCTCACACACACAAACACTGAGTAAATGTCAAACACACACACACACACTGGGAAACTGTCTCACACACACAAACTAGGGAAAATGTCTCAAACACACCCACACCGGGTAACTGTTTCACACAAACAGACACACACACTGGGAAACTGTCTCACATAAAGAAACACTCACATAGTGGGAAATTGTCTCACACATACACAGACACTGGGAAACTCTCTCTCACACACACACACTCAGGGAAACTGTCTCTCTCACACACACACACACACACACACCCATACACTGAGAAACTGTCTCACACACACACACTGGAAAAAAGTCTCTCACACACACACACCGGGTAACTGTTTCACACACACAGACACACACACACTGGGAAACTGTCACACACACACAAACACACACCCACAATGGGAAACTGTCACACACACACACACACACACACAGGAAAATGTCTCACACACACACACGCACACTGGGAAACTGTCCAAAACACACACAGACTGGGAAACTGTCTCACACACACAGAGACACTGGGAAACTGTCTCACACTCACACACACACTGCGAAACTGTCTCACACACACACAAATTGGGAAACGGTCTCAAACACAAACACTGGGAATCTTTCTAACACACACACACACACACACACACACACACACACACACACACACTGGGAAACATTCTCACACACACTGCAAAACATTCTCACAGCAACAAGCAAACAGACTGGGAAACTGTCTCACACACACACACTGAGTAACATTCACACACACACACACACACAGACACTGGGAAACTGTCTCACACACACACGTGCACTGGGAAACTGTCTCACACAAACACACACATAAAAAATTGGAAAGCTGTCTCATACACACACACACAAGCACACACTGGGAAACTGTCTTACACACACACACACTGGGGAACTGTCACTCACACACAAACACATGAAAATATCTCACACACACACACACTGGGAAACTGTCTCACACACACAAACTAGGGAAAATGTCTCACACAAACACACACTGGGAAACTGTCTCACACACACACACACTGGGACACTGTCTCACAAACACAAACACAGGAAAATGTCTCACACACACACACACACACACAGGGAAACTGTCTCCCACACACACACACACTGGGAAACTGTCTCGCACACACAGAAACACTGGGAAACTGTCTCACACACACACGCACACTGGGAAAATGTCTCACGCATACACACACACAAACTGGGAAACTGACTCATACACATACAATGTGAAACTGTCACACACACACAAACAGACACCGGGAAACTGTCTCACACACACACACACACTGGGAAACTGTCTCATACACATACAATGTGAAACTTTCTCACACACACATACACTGAGTAAATGTCAAACACACACACACACACTGGGAAACTGTCTCACACACACACACTTGAAAACTGTCTCAAACACACCCACACCGGGTAACTGTTTCACACAAACAGACACACACACTGGGAAACTGTCTCACACACACACACACACTGGGAAACTGTCTCATACACATACAATGTGAAACTTTCTCACACACACATACACTGAGTAAATGTCAAACACACACACACACACTGGGAAACTGTCTCACACACACACACTTGAAAACTGTCTCAAACACACCCACATCGGGTAACTGTTTCACACAAACAGACACACACACTGGGAAACTGTCTCACATACACAAACACTCACATAGTGGGAAATTGTCTCACACATACACAGACACTGGGAAACTCTCTCTCGCACACACCCACTCAGGGAAACTGTCTCACACACACAAACACACACACAAACACACAAACACACACTGAGAAACTGTCTCACACACACACACACACACACACACACACACACACACACTTTGGGAAACTGTCTCACACATACACGCACACTGCGAAACTCACACAAATACTCACACACACAAACTGGGAAACTTTCTCATACACACACGCACTGGGAAACTGTCACACACACACAAACACACACACACACTGGGAACTGTCTCACACACACACACACACACACACACACACAGGAAAATGTCTCACACAAACCAGCACTGGAAAACTGTCTCACACACACACACACACACCGGGTTACTGTTTCACACGCACACACACACACACAAACACTGGGAAAGTGTCTCACCCACACACAGACACTGGGAAACTGTCTCACACACACACGTAAACTGGGAAATTGTCTCACACAAACACACACGCACAAACTGGGAAACTGTCGCATACACACACACACTGGGAAACTGTCAACACACACAAATACACACTGGGAAACTGTCTCACTCACACACACACTGGGCAACTGTCACACACACACAAACACACACACACACTGGGAAACTGTCTCACACACAAACAGGAAAATGTCTCACACACACACTCATTGGGAAAATCTCTCACACACACAACCTGTCAGGGAAACTGTCACACACACACACACACACACACACTGAGAAACTGTCTCACACATACACACACACTGGGAAACTGTCTCACACACACACACTGGGAAACTGTCTCACACATACAAACTCGGAAACTGTCTCTCTCTCTCACACACACGCACACACACAGGGAAACTGTCTTACACAAACACATGCACACACACTTGGAAACTGTCTCTCACACACACACACACTGGGAAAATGTCTCACACACACACACTCAGGAAAAACTGTCTCTCACACATACACACACATACTGGGAAAATGTCTCACACACACACACACACACTCTGTGAAATTGTCTCACACACACTCACACTGGGAAACTGTCTCACACACACACACTGGGAAACTGTCTCACAAACACACACACACACACACTGGGGAACTGTCTCACTCACACACACACACACACATTCGAAACTGTCTCACACACAAAAACACATTCGCAAATGTCTCACACACAAAAATACACCCACACACAGGGAAACTGTCTCACACATACACACACATTGGGAAATTCTCTCTCTCTCACACCCACTGGGAAACTGCCTCACACGCACACACACAAAGTGGGAAACTGTCTCACACACAGACACTGGGAAACTATCTCACACACACACACACTGGGAAACTGTCGCATACACACACACACTGGGAAACTGTCAACACACACAAACACACACTGGGAAACTGTCTCACTCACACAGACACTGGGAAACTGTCACACACACACAAACACACACACACACTTGGAAACTGCCTCACACACAAACAGGAAAATGTCTCACACACACACACACTGGGAAAATCACACACACATTCTCAGGGAAACTGTCACACACACACACACAAACTGAGAAACTGTCTCACACATACACACACACTGGGAAACTGTCTCACACACACACACTGGGAAACTGCCTCACACACACAAACTGGGTAACTTTCTCTCTCTCACACACACGCACACACACAGGGAAACTGTCTTACACAAACACACGCACACACACTTGGAAACTGTCTCTCACACTCACACACACACTGGGAAACTGTCTCCCACACACACACACTCAGGAAAAACTGTCTCTCTCACACACACACATACTGGGAAAATGTCTCACACATACACACACACACTGGGAAACTGTCTCACACACACACACACTGGGAAACTGTCTCACACACACACACACTGGGAAACTGTCTCACACACACACACTGGGAAACAGTCTCACACAAACACATACACTGGGAAACTGTCTCACACACACACACACACTGGGAAATTGTCCCACACACACACAAACACTGGGAAACTGTCTCTCACACACACACACACACATTCGACACTGTCTCACACACAAAAACACATTCGCAAATTTCTCACACACAAACATACACCCACACAGTGGGAAACTGTCTCACACATACTCAGACATTGGGAAATTCTCTCTCTCACACACACACTGGGAAACTGCCTCACACGCACATACACAAAGTGGGAAACTGTCTCACACACACACACTGGGAAACTATCTCACACACACACACTGGGAACCTGTCTCACTCACACATACACACACTGGGAAACTGTCTCTCTCACACATACACACACACAAATTGGGAAACTGTCTCACACACACACAGACACTGGGAAACTGTCTCACACACACACACACACACACAGGGAAACTTTCTAACACAAACACACAATCACAAACTGGGAAACTGTCTCCTACACACACACACTGGGAAACTGTCACACACACACAAACACACACTGGGAAACTGTCTCACACACACACACACTGGTAAACTGTCTCTCACACACACACACACACACACACACACACACACACACTGGGAAACTGTCTCTCACACACACACACTGGGAAACTGTCACACACAAACAAACACACACACACACACTGGGAAACTGTCTCACACAGTCACACACTGGGAAATTGTCACACACACACAAACACACACTGGGAACTGTCTCACACACACACACAGGAAAATGTCTCACACACACAAACACTGGAAAACTGTCTCACACACACACACACATCGGGTTACTGTTTCACACACACACACATACACATACAAACACTGGGAAAGTGTCTCACCCACACACAAACACTGGGAAAGTGTCTCACTCACACACACACAGGAAAATGTCTCACACATACACACACTGGGAAACTGTCTCTCTCACACACACACACACTGAGAAACTGTCTCACACACACAGAGACACTGGGAAACTGTCTCACACACACACGCACACTGGGAAACTGTCTCTCACACACACACACATAAACTGGGAAACTGTCTCATACACAAACACTGCAAAACATTCTCACACACACACACACACTGGGAAACATTCTCCCACACAATGCAAAACTTTCTCATACCAACAAACAAATAGACTGGGAAATGTCTCTCACACACACACACACACTGAGTAACTGTCACACACACACACACACACACACACACACACACACACACTGGGAAACTGTGTCACACACACAAACACACTTGGAAAACTGTCTCTCACACACACACACACACACCAGGTAACTGTTTCACACACACAGACACACACACACTGGGAAACTGTCACACACACACAAACACACAAACACAATGGGAAAATGTCTCACAGACACACACACAGGAAAATGACTCACACACACACACACACACTGGGAAACTGTCCGAAACACACACAGACTGGGAAAATGTCTCACACACACAGAGACACTGGGAAATATCTCACTCTCACACAAACACTGGGAAATTCTCACACACGCACAAATTGGGAAACGGTCTCTTACACAAACACTGGGAAACTTTCTCTCTCACACACACACACACACACTGGGAAACATTCTCACACACACTGCAAAACTTTCTCACAGCAACAAACAAACAGACTGGGAAACGGTCTCACACACACACACTGAGTAACATTCACACACACACACACACACACACTGCGAAACAGTCTCACTCACACACACACACACACTGGTAAACTCTCTCATACACACACAGACACTGGGAAACTGTCTCACACACACACGCGCACAGGGAAACTGTCTCACACAAACACACACATAAAAAACTGGAAAGCTGTCTCATACACAAACACACACAAGCACACACTGGGAAACTGTCTTGCACACACACACAGTGGGGAACTGTCACTCACACACAAACACAGGAAAATGTCTCACACACACACACACACTGGGAAACTGTCTCACACACACAAACACAGGAAAATGTCTCACAAACACACACTGGGAAACTGTCTCACACATACACACACACAACTGGGAAACTGTCTCATACATATACAATGTGAAACTTTCTCACACACACACACACTGAGTAAATGTCAAACACACACACACACACACTGGGAAACTGTCTCACATACACACACTTGAAAACTGTCTCATACACACCCACACCGGGTAACAGTTTCACACAAACAGGCACACACACTGGGAAACTGTCTCACATACGCAAACACTCACATAGTGGGAAATTGTCTCACACATACACAGACACTGGGAAACTCTCTCACACACACACTCAGGGAAACTGTCTCTCTCACACACACATTCACACACACACACACATACTGAGAAACTGTCTCTCACACACACACACACTTTGGGAAAGTGTCTCACACATACAAGCACACTGCGAAACTGTCTCACACAAACACACACACACACACACTGGGAAACTTTCTCATACACACACACACTGGGAAACTGTCACACACACACAAACACAAACTGGGAAACTGTCTCACACAGTCACACACTGAGAAACTGTCAGACACACACAAACACACACACACTGGGAACTGTCTCACACTCACACACGCAAGAAAATGTCTCACACACACAAACACTGGAAAACTGTCTCACACACACACACACACACCGGGTTACTGTTTCACACACACACACACACACACACACACACACAAACACTGGGAAACTGTCTCACACACACACGCAATCAGGGAAACTGTCTCACACAAACACACACGCACAACCTGGGAAACTGTCGCATACACACACATACTGGGAAAATGTCTCACACTCACACACACACTGGGAAACTGTCTCACACACACACAAATTGGGAAACGGTCTCATACACAAACACTGGGAAACTTTCTCACACACACACACACACACACATACACTGGGAAACATTCTCACACACACTGCAAAACTTTCACACAGCAACAAGCAAACAGACTGGGAAACTGTCCCACACACACACACTGAGTAACATTCACACACACACACACACTGGAAAACAGACTCTCACACACACACACACACTGGTAAACTCTCTCACACACACACAGACACTGGGAAACTGTCTCACACACACACGCGCACTGGGAAACTGTCTCACACAAACACACACATAAACAATTGGAAAGCTGTCTCATACACACACAAACACAAGCACACACTGGGAAACTGTCTAACACACACACACAGTGGGGAACTGTCACTCACACACAAACACAGGAAAATGTCTCACACACACACACACTGGGAAACTGTCTCACACACACAAACTAGGGAAAATGTCTCACACAAACACACACTGGGAAACTGTCTCACACACACCCACACCGGGTAACTGTTTCACACAAACAGGAACACACACTGGGAAACTGTCTCACATACAAAAACACTCACATAGTGGGAAATTGTCTCACACATACACAGATACTGGGAAACTCTCTCTCACACACACACACTCAGGAAAATGTCTCACACACACACACACACTGGGAAACTGTCTCACACACACACACACTGGGACACTGTCTCACACACACAAACACAGGAAAATGTCTCACACACACACACTGGGAAACTGTCTCACACACACACAAACTGGGAAACTGTCTCGCACACACAGAGACACTGGGAAACTGTCTCACACACACACGCACACTAGGAAACTGTCTCACACATACACACACACAAACTGGGAAACTGTCTCATAAACATACAATGTGAAACTTTCTCACACACACACACACTGAGTAAATGTCAAACACACACACACACACTGGGAAACTGTCTCACACACACACTTGAAAACTGTCTCAAACACACCCACACCGGGTAACGGTTTCACACAAACAGACACACACACTGGGAAACTGTCTCACATAAACAAACACTCACATAGTGGGAAATTGTCTCACACATACACAGACACTGGGAAACTGTCTCACACACACACAAACTCAGGGAAACTGTCTCACACACACACACACACACACATACACACACACACACACACTGGGAAACTGTCTCACACAGTCACACACTGGGAAACCGTCACACACACACAAACACAAACACACACACTGGGAACTGTCTCACATAAACACACAGGAAAATGTCTCACACACACAAACACTGGAAAACGGTCTCACACACACACACACACACACCGGGTTACTGTTTCACACACACACACACACACACACAAACACTGGGAAAGTGTCTCACCCACACACAAACACTGGAAAACTGTCTCACACACACACGCAAACTGGGAAACTGTCTCACACAAACACACACGCACAAACTGGGAAACTGTCGCATACACAGACACACTGGGAAACTGTCAAAACACACAAACACACACTGGGAAACTGTCTCACTCACACAGACACTGGGAAACTGTCACACACACACAAACACACACACACACTGGGAAACTGCCTCACACACAAACAGGAAAATGACTCACACACACACACACTGGGAAAATCACACACACACATTCTCAGGGAAACTGTCACACACACACACACACACTGAGAAACTGTCTCACACATACACACACACTGGGAAACTGTCTCACACACACACACTGGGAAACTGCCTCACACACACAAACTGGGAAACTTTCTCTCTCTCACACACACGCACACACACAGGGAAACTGTCTTACACAAACACACGCACACACACTTGGAAACTGTCTCTCACACTCAAACACACACTGGGAAACTGTCTCCCACACACACACACTCAGGAAAAACTGTCTCTCTCACACACACACATACTGGGAAAATGTCTCACACATACACACACACACTGGGAAACTGTCTCACACACACACACACTGGGAAACTGTCTCACACACACACACTGGGAAACTGTCTCACACACACACACTGGGAAACAGTCTCACACAAACACATACACTGGGAAACTGTCTCACACAAACACACACACTGGGAAATTGTCCCACACACACACAAACACTGGGAAACTGTCTCTCACACACACACACACACATTTGACACTGTCTCACACACAAAAACACATTCGCAAATTTCTCACACACAAACATACACCCACACAGTGGGAAACTGTCTCACACATACACAGACATTGGGAAATTCTCTCTCTCACACACACACTGGGAAACTGCCTCACACGCACACACACGAAGTGGGAAACTGTCTCACACACACACACTGGGAAACTATCTCACACACACACACTGGGAACCTGTCTCACTCACACACACACACACTGGGAAACTGTCTCTCTCACACATACACACACACAAATTGGGAAACTGTCTCACACACACACAGACACTGGGAAACTGTCTCACACACACACACACACACACAGGGAAACTTTCTAACACAAACACACAATCACAAACTGGGAAACTGTCTCCTACACACACACACTGGGAAACTGTCACACACACACAAACACACACTGGGAAACTGTCTCACACACACACACACTGGTAAACTGTCTCTCACACACACACACACACACACACACACACTGGGAAACTGTCTCTCACACACACACACTGGGAAACTGTCACACACAAACAAACACACACACACACACTGGGAAACTGTCTCACACAGTCACACACTGGGAAATTGTCACACACACACAAACACACACTGGGAACTGTCTCACACACACACACAGGAAAATGTCTCACACACACAAACACTGGAAAACTGTCTCACACACACACACACATCGGGTTACTGTTTCACACACACACACATACACATACAAACACTGGGAAAGTGTCTCACCCACACACAAACACTGGGAAAGTGTCTCACTCACACACACACAGGAAAATGTCTCACACATACACACACTGGGAAACTGTCTCTCTCACACACACACACACTGAGAAACTGTCTCACACACACAGAGACACTGGGAAACTGTCTCACACACACACGCACACTGGGAAACTGTCTCTCACACACACACACATAAACTGGGAAACTGTCTCATACACAAACACTGCAAAACATTCTCACACACACACACACACTGGGAAACATTCTCCCACACAATGCAAAACTTTCTCATACCAACAAACAAATAGACTGGGAAATGTCTCTCACACACACACACACACTGAGTAACTGTCACACACACACACACACACACACACACACACACACACTGGGAAACTGTGTCACACACACAAACACACTTGGAAAACTGTCTCTCACACACACACACACACACCAGGTAACTGTTTCACACACACAGACACACACACACTGGGAAACTGTCACACACACACAAACACACAAACACAATGGGAAAATGTCTCACAGACACACACACAGGAAAATGACTCACACACACACACACACACTGGGAAACTGTCCGAAACACACACAGACTGGGAAAATGTCTCACACACACAGAGACACTGGGAAATATCTCACTCTCACACAAACACTGGGAAATTCTCACACACGCACAAATTGGGAAACGGTCTCTTACACAAACACTGGGAAACTTTCTCTCTCACACACACACACACACACTGGGAAACATTCTCACACACACTGCAAAACTTTCTCACAGCAACAAACAAACAGACTGGGAAACGGTCTCACACACACACACTGAGTAACATTCACACACACACACACACACACACTGCGAAACAGTCTCACTCACACACACACACACACTGGTAAACTCTCTCATACACACACAGACACTGGGAAACTGTCTCACACACACACGCGCACAGGGAAACTGTCTCACACAAACACACACATAAAAAACTGGAAAGCTGTCTCATACACAAACACACACAAGCACACACTGGGAAACTGTCTTGCACACACACACAGTGGGGAACTGTCACTCACACACAAACACAGGAAAATGTCTCACACACACACACACACTGGGAAACTGTCTCACACACACAAACACAGGAAAATGTCTCACACAAACACACACTGGGAAACTGTCTCACACATACACACACACAAACTGGGAAACTGTCTCATACATATACAATGTGAAACTTTCTCACACACACACACACTGAGTAAATGTCAAACACACACACACACACACTGGGAAACTGTCTCACATACACACACTTGAAAACTGTCTCATACACACCCACACCGGGTAACAGTTTCACACAAACAGGCACACACACTGGGAAACTGTCTCACATACGCAAACACTCACATAGTGGGAAATTGTCTCACACATACACAGACACTGGGAAACTCTCTCACACACACACTCAGGGAAACTGTCTCTCTCACACACACATTCACACACACACACACATACTGAGAAACTGTCTCTCACACACACACACACTTTGGGAAAGTGTCTCACACATACAAGCACACTGCGAAACTGTCTCACACAAACACACACACACACACACTGGGAAACTTTCTCATACACACACACACTGGGAAACTGTCACACACACACAAACACAAACTGGGAAACTGTCTCACACAGTCACACACTGAGAAACTGTCAGACACACACAAACACACACACACTGGGAACTGTCTCACACTCACACACGCAAGAAAATGTCTCACACACACAAACACTGGAAAACTGTCTCACACACACACACACACACCGGGTTACTGTTTCACACACACACACACACACACACACACACACAAACACTGGGAAACTGTCTCACACACACACGCAATCAGGGAAACTGTCTCACACAAACACACACGCACAACCTGGGAAACTGTCGCATACACACACATACTGGGAAAATGTCTCACACTCACACACACACTGGGAAACTGTCTCACACACACACAAATTGGGAAACGGTCTCATACACAAACACTGGGAAACTTTCTCACACACACACACACACACACACACACACATACACTGGGAAACATTCTCACACACACTGCAAAACTTTCACACAGCAACAAGCAAACAGACTGGGAAACTGTCCCACACACACACACACTGAGTAACATTCACACACACACACACACTGGAAAACAGACTCTCACACACACACACACACTGGTAAACTCTCTCACACACACACAGACACTGGGAAACTGTCTCACACACACACGCGCACTGGGAAACTGATCACACAAACACACACATAAACAATTGGAAAGCTGTCTCATACACACACAAACACAAGCACACACTGGGAAACTGTCTAACACACACACACAGTGGGGAACTGTCACTCACACACAAACACAGGAAAATGTCTCACACACACACACACTGGGAAACTGTCTCACACACACAAACTAGGGAAAATGTCTCACACAAACACACACTGGGAAACTGTCTCACACACACCCACACCGGGTAACTGTTTCACACAAACAGGAACACACACTGGGAAACTGTCTCACATACAAAAACACTCACATAGTGGGAAATTGTCTCACACATACACAGATACTGGGAAACTCTCTCTCACACACACACACTCAGGAAAATGTCTCACACACACACACACACACTGGGAAACTGTCTCACACACACACACTGGGACACTGTCTCACACACACAAACACAGGTAAATGTCTCACACACACACACTGGGAAACTGTCTCCCACACACACAAACTGGGAAACTGTCTCGCACACACAGAGACACTGGGAAACTGTCTCACACACACACGCACACTAGGAAACTGTCTCACACATACACACACACAAACTGGGAAACTGTCTCATAAACATACAATGTGAAACTTTCTCACACACACACACACTGAGTAAATGCAAACACACACACACACACTGGGAAACTGTCTCACACACACACTTGAAAACTGTCTCAAACACACCCACACCGGGTAACGGTTTCACACAAACAGACACACACACTGGGAAACTGTCTCACATAAACAAACACTCACATAGTGGGAAATTGTCTCACACATACACAGACACTGGGAAACTCTCTCACACACACACAAACTCAGGGAAACTGTCTCACACACACACACACACACACACACACACACACACACACACACACACACTGAGAATCTGTCTCACACACACACACACACACACTTTGGGAAACTGTCTCACTCATACACGCACACTGCAAAACTGTCTCACAAACACACACACACACACACTGGGAAACCTTCTCATGCACACACACACTGGGAAACTGTCACACACACACAAACACACACTGGGAAACTGTCTCACACAGTCACACACTGGGAAACCGTCACACACACACAAACACAAACACACACACTGGGAACTGTCTCACATAAACACACAGGAAAATGTCTCACACACACAAACACTGGAAAACGGTCTCACACACACACACACACACACCGGGTTACTGTTTCACACACACACACACACACACACAAACACTGGGAAAGTGTCTCACCCACACACAAACACTGGAAAACTGTCTCACACACACACGCAAACTGGGAAACTGTCTCACACAAACACACACGCACAAACTGGGAAACTGTCGCATACACAGACACACTGGGAAACTGTCAAAACACACAAACACACACTGGGAAACTGTCTCACTCACACAGACACTGGGAAACTGTCACACACACACAAACACACACACACACTGGGAAACTGCCTCACACACAAACAGGAAAATGACTCACACACACACACACTGGGAAAATCACACACACACATTCTCAGGGAAACTGTCACACACACACACACACACTGAGAAACTGTCTCACACATACACACACACTGGGAAACTGTCTCACACACACACACTGGGAAACTGCCTCACACACACAAACTGGGAAACTTTCTCTCTCTCACACACACGCACACACACAGGGAAACTGTCTTACACAAACACACGCACACACACTTGGAAACTGTCTCTCACACTCACACACACACTGGGAAACTGTCTCCCACACACACACACTCAGGAAAAACTGTCTCTCTCACACACACACATACTGGGAAAATGTCTCACACATACACACACACACTGGGAAACTGTCTCACACACACACACACACAGGGAAACTGTCTCACACACACACACTGGGAAACTGTCTCACACACACACACTGGGAAACAGTCTCACACAAACACATACACTGGGAAACTGTCTCACACACACACACATTCGAGACTGTCTCACACACAAAAACACATTCGCAAATTTCTCACACACAAACATACACCCACACAGTGGGAAACTGTCTCACACATACACAGACATTGGGAAATTCTCTCTCTCACACACACACTGGGAAACTGCCTCACACGCACACACACAAAGTGGGAAACTGTCTCACACACACACACTGGGAAACTATCTCACACACACACACTGGGAACCTGTCTCACTCACACACACACACACTGGGAAACTGTCTCTCTCACACATACACACACACAAATTGGGAAACTGTCTCACACTCACACAGACACTGGGAAACTGTCTCACACACACACACACACACACACACACACACACACACACACACACACACACACAGGGAAACTTTCTAACACAAACACACAATCACAAACTGGGAAACTGTCTCCTACACACACACACTGGGAAACTGTCACACACACACAAACACACACTGGGAAACTGTCTCACACACACACACACTGGTAAACTGTCTCTCTCACACAAACACACACACACACACACACACTGGGAAACTGTCTCTCACACACACACACTGGGAAACTGTCACACACAAACAAACACACACACACATACACACACACTGGGAAACTGTCTCACACAGTCACACACTGGGAAATTGTCACACACACACAAACACACACTGGGAACTGTCTCACACACACACACAGGAAAATGTCTCACACACACAAACACTGGAAAACTGTCTCACACACACACACACATCGGGTTACTGTTTCACACACACACACATACACATACAAACACTGGGAAAGTGTCTCACCCACACACAAACACTGGGAAAGTGTCTCACTCACACACACACAGGAAAATGTCTCACACATACACACACTGGGAAACTGTCTCTCTCACACACACACACACTGAGAAACTGTCACACACACACAGAGACACTGGGAAACTGTCTCACACACACACGCACACTGGGAAACTGTCTCTCACACACACACACATAAACTGGGAAACTGTCTCATACACAAACACTGCAAAACATTCTCACACACACACACACACTGGGAAACATTCTCCCACACAATGCAAAACTTTCTCATACCAACAAACAAATAGACTGGGAAATGTCTCTCACACACACACACACACTGAGTAACTGTCACACACACACACACACACACACACACACACACACACTGGGAAACTGTGTCACACACACAAACACACTTGGAAAACTGTCTCTCACACACACACACACCAGGTAACTGTTTCACACACACAGACACACACACACTGGGAAACTGTCACACACACACAAACACACAAACACAATGGGAAAATGTCTCACAGACACACACACAGGAAAATGTCTCACACACACACACACACTGGGAAACTGTCCGAAACACACACAGACTGGGAAAATGTCTCACACACACAGTGACACTGGGAAATATCTCACTCTCACACAAACACTGGGAAATTCTCACACACGCACAAATTGGGAAACGGTCTCTTACACAAACACTGGGAAACTTTCTCTCACACACACACACACACACACTGGGAAACATTCTCACACACACTGCAAAACTTTCTCACAGCAACAAACAAACAGACTGGGAAACTGTCTCACACACACACACTGAGTAACATTCACACACACACACACACACACACTGCGAAACTGTCTCACTCACACACACACACACACTGGTAAACTCTCTCTCACACACACAGACACTGGGAAACTGTCTCACACACACACACGCGCACAGGGAAACTGTCTCACACGAACACACACATAAAAAACTGGAAAGCTGTCTCATACACAAACACACACAAGCACACACTGGGAAACTGTCTTGCACACACACACAGTGGGGAACTGTCACTCACCCACAAACACAGGAAAATGTCTCACACACACACACACACTGGGAAACTGTCTCACACACACAAACACAGGAAAATGTCTCACACAAACACACACTGGGAAACTGTCTCACACACACACACACTGGGACACTGTCTCACACACACAAACACAGGAAAATGTCTCACACACACACACACAGACACTGGGAAACTGACTCCCACACACACACACACACACACACTGGGAAACTGTCTCTCTCACACATACACACTCACAAATTGGGAAACTGTCTCACACACACACAGACACTGGGAAACTGTCTCACACACACACACACACACACACACACACACACACACACACACACACACACAGGGAAACTTTCTAACACAAACACACAATCACAAACTGGGAAACTGTCTCCTACACACACACACTGGGAAACGGTCACACACACACAAACACACACTGGGAAACTGTCTCACACACACACACACTGGTAAACTGTCTCTCACACACACACACACACACACACACACACACTGGGAAACTGTCTCTCACACACACACACTGGGAAACTGTCACACACAAACAAACACACACACACACACAACACACACTGGGAAACTGTCTCACACAGTCACACACTGGGAAATTGTCACACACACACAAACACACACTGGGAACTGTCTCACACACACACACAGGAAAATGTCTCACACACACAAACACTGGAAAACTGTCTCACACACACACACACACCGGGTTACTTTTTCACACACACACACATACACATACAAACACTGGGAAAGTGTCTCACCCACACACAAACACTGGGAAAGTGTCTCACTCACACACACACAGGAAAATGTCTCACACATACACACACTGGGAAACTGTCTCTCTCACACACACACACACTGAGAATCTGTCTCACACACACAGAGACACTGGGAAACTGTCTCACACACACACGCACACTGGGAAACTGTCTCTCACACACACACACATAAACTGGGAAACTGTCTCATACACAAACACTGGGAAACATTCTCACACACACACACACACTGGGAAACATTCTCCCACACACTGCAAAACTTTCTCATACCAACAAACAAATAGACTGGGAAATGTCTCTCACACACACACACACACTGAGTAACTGTCACACACACACACACACACACACACACTGGGAAACTGTGTCACACACACAAACACACTTGGAAAACTGTCTCTCACACACACACACACCAGGTAACTGTTTCACACACACAGACACACACACACTGGGAAACTGTCACACACACACAATCACACAAACACAATGGGAAAATGTCTCACAGACACACACACAGGAAAATGTCTCACACACACACACACACTGGGAAACTGTCCGAAACACACACAGACTGGGAAAATGTCTCACACACACAGAGACACTGGGAAATATCTCACTCTCACACAAACACTGGGAAATTCTCACACACGCACAAATTGGGAAACGGTCTCTTACACACACACTGCAAAACTTTCTCACAGCAACAAACAAACAGACTGGGAAACTGTCTCACACACACACACTGAGTAACATTCACACACACACACACACACACACTGCGAAACTGTCTCACTCACACACACACACACACTGGTAAACTCTCTCTCACACACACAGACACTGGGAAACTGTCTCACACACACACGCGCACAGGGAAACTGTCTCACACAAACACACACATAAAAAACTGGAAAGCTGTCTCATACACAAACACACACAAGCACACACTGGGAAACTGTCTTGCACACACACACAGTGGGGAACTTTCACTCACCCACAGACACAGGAAAATGTCTCACACACACACACAAACTTGGAAACTGTCTCACACACACAAACACAGGAAAATGTCTCACACAAACACACACTGGGAAACTGTCTCACACACACACACACACTGGGACACTGTCTCACACACACAAACACAGGAAAATGTCTCACACACACACACACACACACTGGGAAACTGACTCCCACACACACACACACACACACTGGGAAACTGTCTCGCGCACACAGAGACACTGGGAAACTGTCTCACACACACACACAATTTGGGAAACTGTCTCATACACATACAATGTGAAACTTTCTAACACACACTCACACTGAGTAAATGTCAAACGCACACACACACACTGGGAAACTGTCTCACACACACACACTTGAAAACTGTTTCAAACACACCCATACTGGGTAACTGTTTCACACAAACAGACACACACACTGGGAAACTGTCTCACATATACAAACACTCACGTAGTGGGAAATTGTCTCACACATACACAGACACTGGGAAACTCTCTCACACACACACACACTCAGGGAAACTGTCTCACACACACACACACACACACACACACTGAGCAACTGTCTCACAGACACACACACTTTGTGAAACTGTCTCACACATACATAAACACTGTGAAACTGTCTCACACAAACACACACACACACACACACTGGGAAACTTTCTCATACACACACACACTGGGAAAATGTCTCACACAGTCACACACTGGGAAACTGTCACACACAAACAAACACACACACACACACTGGGAAACTGTCTCCCCACCCCCCCCCCCCCCCCCACACACACACACACACACACACACACACTGGGAATCTGTCTTGCACACGCAGAGACACTGGGAAACTGTCTCACACATACAAACACACAAACTGGGAAACTGTCTCATACATATACAATGTGAAACTTTCTCACACACACACACACTGAGTAAATGTCAAACACACACACACACACACACTGGGAAACTGTCTCACACACACACACTTGAAAACTGTCTCAAACACACCCACACCGGGTAACAGTTTCACACAAACAGACACACACACTGGGAAACTGTCTCACATACACAAACACTCACACAGTTGGAAATAGTCTCACACATACACAGACACCGGGAAACTCTCTCTCTCACAAACACACACACTCAGGGAAACTGTCTCTCTCTCACACACACACACACACACACACACACACAAACTGAGAAACTGTCTCTCACACACACACACACACTTTGGGAAAGTGTCTCACACATACACGCACACTGCAAAACTGTCTCACACAAACACACACACACGCAAACTGGGAAACTTTGTCATACACACACACATTGGGAAACTGTCACACACACACAAACACACACTGGGAAACTGTCTCACACACACAAACACAGGAAAATGTCTCACACACACACACACACTGGGAAACTGTCTCACACACACACACACACACACACACACACTGGGAAACTGTCTCGCACACACAGAGACACTGGGAAACTGTCTCACACACACACGCACACTGGGAAATTGTCTCACACATACATACACACAAACTGGGAAACTGTCTCATACACATACAATGTGAAACTTTCTCACACACACACACTGAGTAAATGTCAAACACAAACTCACACTGGGAAACTGTCTCACAAACACACACTTGAAAACTGTCTCAAATGCACCCACACCGGGAAACTGTTTCACACAAACAGACACACACACTGGGAAACTGTCTCACATACACAAACACTCACATAGTGGGAAATTGTCTCACACATACAGACACTGGGAAACTCTCTCACACACACACACACTCAGGGAAACTGTCACACACACACACACACACACACACACACACTGAGAAACTGTCTCACACACAGACACACACTTTGTGAAACTGTCTCACACATACACGCACACTGCAAAACTGTCTCACACAAACACAAACACACACACACTGGGAAACTTTCAAATACACACACACACACACTGGGAAACTGTCACACACACACAAATACACACTGGGAAACTGTCTCACACAGTCACACACTGGGAAACTGTCACACACACACAAACGCAGACACACACATTGGGAAAATGTCACACACACACAAACACACAATGGGAAACTGTCTCACACAAACACACACTGGGAAACTGTCACACACACACACACACACACACTGGGAACTGTCTCACACACACACACAAGAAAATGTCTCACACACACAAACACTGGAAAACTGTCTCACACACACACACCGGGTTACTGTTTCACACACACACACACACACACACACACACACACACACACAAACACTGGGAAAGTGTCTCACCCACACACAGACACTGGGAAACTGTCTCACACACACACGCAAACTGGGAAACTGTCTCACACAAACACACACGCACAAACTGGGAAACTGTCGCATACACACGTACACTGGGAAACTGTCAACACACACAAACACACACTGGCAAACTGTCTCACTCACACACACACTGGGAAACTGTCACACACACACAAAGACACACACACACTGGGAAAATGTCTCACACACAAACAGGAAAATGTCTCACACACACACACACTGGGAAACTGTCTCACACACATGGAGACACTGTGAAACTGTCTCACACACACAGGCACACTGGGAAACAGTCACACACACGCACACACAAACTGGGAAACTGTCCCACACACACACACACTGGGAAACTATCTCACCCACACACACACTGGGAATCTGTCTCACTCACTCACACACACACACACACACACACACACACAGGAAAACTGTCTCACACAAACACACACTGGGAAACTGTCTCACACACACACACACACAAAAGCAAACTGGGAAACTGTCTCAACACAAACACAGACACTGGGAAACGGTCTCACACACTCACACACACACACACTGGGTAACTTTCTAACACAAACACACAATCACAAACTGGGAAACTGGCTCATACACACACACTGGGAAACTGTCACACACACACAAACAGAGAGTGGGAAACTGTCTCAAACACACACTGGTAAACTGTCTCTCACACACACACATACTGGGAAACTGTCTCTCACACACACACAATGGAAAACTGCCACACACACAAACATACATACAAACACACTGGGTAACTGTCTCACTCACACACACACAGGAAAATGTCTCACACATACACACACTGGGAACCTGTCTCACACACACACACACTGGGACACTGTCTCACACACACAAACACAGGAAAATGTCTCACACACACACACACAGACACTGGGAAACTGACTCCCACACACACACACACACACACACTGGGAAACTGTCTCTCTCACACATACACACTCACAAATTGGGAAACTGTCTCACACACACACAGACACTGGGAAACTGTCTCACACACACACACACACACACACACACACACACACACACACACACACACACACACAGGGAAACTTTCTAACACAAACACACAATCACAAACTGGGAAACTGTCTCCTACACACACACACTGGGAATCTGTCACACACACACAAACACACACTGGGAAACTGTCTCACACACACACACACTGGTAAACTGTCTCTCACACACACACACACACACACACACACACACACACACACACTGGGAAACTGTCTCTCACACACACACACTGGGAAACTGTCACACACAAACAAACACACACACACACACACACACACAGGGAAACTGTCTCACACAGTCACACACTGGGAAATTGTCACACACACACAAACACACACTGGGAACTGTCTCACACACACACACAGGAAAATGTCTCACACACACAAACACTGGAAAACTGTCTCACACACACACACACACCGGGTTACTTTTTCACACACACACACATACACATACAAACACTGGGAAAGTGTCTCACCCACACACAAACACTGGGAAAGTGTCTCACTCACACACACACAGGAAAATGTCTCACACATACACACACTGGGAAACTGTCTCTCTCACACACACACACACTGAGAAACTGTCTCACATACACAGAGACACTGGGAAACTGTCTCACACACACACGCACACTGGGAAACTGTTTCTCACACACACACACATAAACTGGGAAACTGTCTCATACACAAACACTGGGAAACATTCTCACACACACACACACACTGGGAAACATTCTCCCACACACTGCAAAACTTTCTCATACCAACAAACAAATAGACTGGGAAATGTCTCTCACACACACACACACACTGAGTAACTGTCACACACACACACACACACACACACACTGGGAAACTGTGTCACACACACAAACACACTTGGAAAACTGTCTCTCACACGCACACACACCAGGTAACTGTTTCACACACACAGACACACACACACTGGGAAACTGTCACACACACACAATCACACAAACACAATGGGAAAATGTCTCACAGACACACACACAGGAAAATGTCTCACACACACACACACACTGGGAAACTGTCCGAAACACACACAGACTGGGAAAATGTCTCACACACACAGAGACACTGGGAAATATCTCACTCTCACACAAACACTGGGAAATTCTCACACACGCACAAATTGGGAAACGGTCTCTTACACAAACACTGGGAAACTTTCTCTCTCACACACACACACACACACACACTGGGAAACATTCTCACACACACTGCAAAACTTTCTCACAGCAACAAACAAACAGACTGGGAAACTGTCTCACACACACACACTGAGTAACATTCACACACACACACACACACACACTGCGAAACTGTCTCACTCACACACACACACACACTGGTACACTCTCTCTCACACACACAGACACTGGGAAACTGTCTCACACACACACGCGCACAGGGAAACTGTCTCACACAAACACACACATAAAAAACTGGAAAGCTGTCTCATACACAAACACACACAAGCACACACTGGGAAACTGTCTTGCACACACACACAGTGGGGAACTTTCACTCACCCACAGACACAGGAAAATGTCTCACACACACATACACACTGGGAAACTGTCTCACACACACAAACACAGGAAAATGTCTCACACAAACACACACTGGGAAACTGTCTCACACACACACACACTGGGACACTGTCTCACACACACAAACACAGGAAAATGTCTCACACACACACACACACACACTGGGAAACTGACTCCCACACACACACACACACACACTGGGAAACTGTCTCGCGCACACAGAGACACTGGGAAACTGTCTCACACACACACACAGTTTGGGAAACTGTCTCATACACATACAATGTGAAACTTTCTAACACACACTCACACTGAGTAAATGTCAAACGCACACACACACACTGGGAAACTGTCTCACACACACACACTTGAAAACTGTTTCAAACACACCCATACTGGGTAACTGTTTCACACAAACAGACACACACACTGGGAAACTGTCTCACATATACAAACACTCACGTAGTGGGAAATTGTCTCACACATACACAGACACTGGGAAACTCTCTCACACACACACACACTCAGGGAAACTGTCTCACACACACACACACACACACACACACTGAGCAACTGTCTCACAGACACACACACTTTGTGAAACTGTCTCACACATACATAAACACTGTGAAACTGTCTCACACAAACACACACACACACACACTGGGAAACTTTCTCATACACACACACAATGGGAAAATGTCTCACACAGTCACACACTGGGAAACTGTCACACACAAACAAACACACACACACACACTGGGAAACTGTCTCCCCACCACCCCCCCCCCCCCCCCACACACACACACACACACACACACACACACACACACTGGGAATCTGTCTTGCACACGCAGAGACACTGGGAAACTGTCTCACACATACACACACACAAACTGGGAAACTGTCTCATACATATACAATGTGAAACTTTCTCACACACACACACACTGAGTAAATGTCAAACACACACACACACACACACTGGGAAACTGTCTCACACACACACACTTGAAAACTGTCTCAAACACACCCACACCGGGTAACAGTTTCACACAAACAGACACACACACTGGGAAACTGTTTCACATACACAAACACTCACACAGTTGGAAATAGTCTCACACATACACAGACACCGGGAAACTCTCTCTCTCACAAACACACACACTCAGGGAAACTGTCTCTCTCTCACACACACACACACACACACACACAAACTGAGAAACTGTCTCTCACACACACACACACACTTTGGGAAAGTGTCTCACACATACACGCACACTGCAAAACTGTCTCACACAAACACACACACACGCAAACTGGGAAACTTTGTCATACACACACACACTGGGAAACTGTCACACACACACAAACACACACTGGGAAATTGTCTCACACACACAAACACAGGAAAATGTCTCACACACACACACACACTGGGAAACTGTCTCACACACACACACACACACTGGGAAACTGTCTCGCACACACAGAGACACTGGGAAACTGTCTCACACACACACGCACACTGGGAAATTGTCTCACACATACATACACACAAACTGGGAAACTGTCTCATACACATACAATGTGAAACTTTCTCACACACACACACTGAGTAAATGTCAAACACAAACTCACACTGGGAAACTGTCTCACAAACACACACTTGAAAACTGTCTCAAACGCACCCACACCGGGAAACTGTTTCACACAAACAGACACACACACTGGGAAACTGTCTCACATACACAAACACTCACATAGTGGGAAATTGTCTCACACATACAGACACTGGGAAACTCTCTCACACACACACACACTCAGGGAAACTGTCACACACACACACACACACACACACACACACACACACTGAGAAACTGTCTCACACACAGACACACACTTTGTGAAACTGTCTCACACATACACGCACACTGCAAAACTGTCTCACACAAACACAAACACACACACACTGGGAAACTTTCAAATACACACACACACACACTGGGAAACTGTCACACACACACAAATACACACTGGGAAACTGTCTCACACAGTCACACACTGGGAAACTGTCACACACACACAAACGCAGACACACACATTGGGAAAATGTCACACACACACAAACACACAATGGGAAACTGTCTCACACAAACACACACTGGGAAACTGTCACACACACACACACACACACACTGGGAACTGTCTCACACACACACAAGAAAATGTCTCACACACACAAACACTGGAAAACTGTCTCACACACACACACCGGGTTACTGTTTCACACACACACACACACACACACACACACACACACACACACACACACACACAAACACTGGGAAAGTGTCTCACGCACACACAGACACTGGGAAACTGTCTCACACACACACGCAAACTGGGAAACTGTCTCACACAAACACACACGCACAAACTGGGAAACTGTCGCATACACACGTACACTGGGAAACTGTCAACACACACAAACACACACTGGCAAACTGTCTCACTCACACACACACTGGGAAACTGTCACACACACACAAAGACACACACACACTGGGAAAATGTCTCACACACAAACAGGAAAATGTCTCACACACACACACACTGGGAAACTGTCTCACACACATGGAGACACTGTGAAACTGTCTCACACACACAGGCACACTGGGAAACAGTCACACACACGCACACACAAACTGGGAAACTGTCCCACACACACACACACTGGGAAACTATCTCACCCACACACACACTGGGAAACATTCTCACTCACTCACACACACACACACACACACACACACTGGAAAACTGTCTCACACAAACACACACTGGGAAACTGTCTCACACACACACACACACAGAAGCAAACTGGGAAACTGTCTCAACACAAACACAGACACTGGGAAACGGTCTCACACACTCACACACACACACACTGGGTAACTTTCTAACACAAACACACAATCACAAACTGGGAAACTGGCTCATACACACACACTGGGAAACTGTCACACACACACAAACACAGAGTGGGAAACTGTCTCAAACACACACTGGTAAACTGTCTCTCACACACACATACTGGGAAACTGTCTCTCACACACACACAATGGAAAACTGCCACACACACAAACATACACACAAACACACTGGGTAACTGTCTCACTCACACACACACAGGAAAATGTCTCACACATACACACACTGGGAACCTGTCTCTCACACACACACACACACACACACACACACACTGGGAAACTGTCTCACACACACAGAGACACTGGGAAACTGACTCACACACACACGCACACTGGGAAACTGTCTCTCTCACACACACACATAAACTCGGAAACTGTCTCATACACAAACAATGGGAAACATTCTCACACACACACACACACTGGGAAACATTCTCCCACACACTGCAAAACTTTCTCACACCAACAAACAACTAGACTGGGAAACTGTCTCACACACATACACACACAGGAAAATGTCTCACACACACACACACACACACTGGGAAACTGTCCGAAACACACACAAACTGGGAAACTGTCTCACACACACAGAGACACTGGGAAACTGTCTCTCTCTCTCACACACACACACACACACACACTGGGAAACTGTCTCACACACACACACACACACACAAATTGTGAAACTGTCTCATACACAAACTCTGGGAAACTTTCTCACACACACACACACTGGGAAACATTCTCACACACACTGCAAAACTTTCTCACAGCAACAAACAAACAGACTGGGAAACTGTCTCACACACACACACTGAGTAACTTTCACACACACACACACACAGACACTGGGAAACAGTCTCACACACACACGCAAACTGGGAAACTGACTCACACAAACACACACGCACAAATTGGGAAACTGTCGCATACACACACACACTGGGAAACTGTCAACACACACAAACACACACTGGGAAACTGTCTCACTCACACACACACTTGGAATCTGTCACAAACACACAAACACACACACACATTGGGAAACTGTCTCACACACAAACAGGAAAATGTCTCACACACACACACTGGGAAACT
Organism: Carcharodon carcharias; assembly: GCF_017639515.1. Taxonomy (NCBI): domain Eukaryota; kingdom Metazoa; phylum Chordata; class Chondrichthyes; order Lamniformes; family Lamnidae; genus Carcharodon; species Carcharodon carcharias. Next base: position 97,911,013 of record NC_054473.1, read on the forward strand.
TTCTCACACACACAGAGACACTGTGAAACTGTCTCACACACACAGGCACACTGGGAAACAGTCACACACACGCACACACAAACTGGGAAACTGTCTCACACACACAAAAACTGGGAAACTATCACACACACACACAGCGAAACTGTCTCACTCACTCACACAAACACACACACACTGGAAAACTGTCTCACACAAACACACACTGGGAAACTGTCTCTCACACACACAAAAACACAAACTGGGAAACTGTCCCACACAAACACAGACACTGGGAAACTGTCTCTCACACACACACACACTGGGAAACTTTCTAACACAAACACACAATCACAAACTGGGACACTGGCTCATACACACACACACTGGGAAACTGTCACACACACACAAACACAGAGTGGGAAAGTGTCTCAAACACACACACACACACTGGGAAACTGTCTCACACACACACACACTGGGAAACTGTCTCTCACACACACACTGGGAAACTGTCACACACACACAAAGACACACACACACACACTGGGTAACTGTCTCACTCACACACACACTGGGAAACTGTCTCACACACACACACACACACACAAACACACACACTGGGAAACTGTCTCACACACACAGAGACACTTGGAAACTGTCTCACACACACACGCGCACTGGGAAACTGTCTCACACAAACACACACATAAAAAATTGGAAAGCTGTCTCATACACACACACACACAAGCACACACTGGGAAACTGTCTTACACACACACACAGTGGGGAACTGTCACTCACACACAAACACAGGAAAATGTCTCACACACACACACACTGGGAAACTGTCTCACACACACAAACACAGGAAAATGTCTCACACAAACACACACTGGGAAACTGTCTCACACACACACACACTGGGACACTGTCTCACATTCACAAACACAGGAAAATGTCTCACACACACACACACACACTCTCGGAAACTGTCTCCCACACACACACACACACACACTGGGAAACTGTCTCGCACACACAGAGACACTGGGAAAATGTCTCACACACACACGCACACTGGGAAACTGTCTCACACATACACAGACACAAACTGGGAAACTGTCTCATACACATACAATGTGAATCTTTCTCACACACACACACACTGAGTAAATGTCAAACACACACACACACACACTGGGAAACTGTCTCACACACACACACTTGAAAACTGTCTCAAACACACCCACACCGGGTAACAGTTTCACACAAACAGACACACACACTGGGAAACTGTCTCACATACACAAACACTCACATAGTGGGAAATTGTCTCACACATACACAGACACTGGGAAACAATCTCTCACACACACACACTCAGGGAAACTGTCTCTCTCACACACACACACACACACACACACTGAGAAACTGTCTCACACACAGACACACACTTTGGGAAACTGTCTCACACATACACGCACACTGCAAAACTGTCTCACACAAACACACACACACGCAAACTGGGAAAATTTCTCATACACACACACACTGGGAAACTGTCACACACACACAAACACACACTGGGAAACTGTCTCACACAAACACAGGAAAATGTCTCACACACACACACACACTGGGAAACCTTCTCACACACACACACACACACACACACACACAAATTGGGAAACTGTCTCATACACAAACACTGGGAAACTTTCTCACACACACACACACTGGGAAACATTCTCACACACACTGCGAAACTTTCTCACAGCAACAAACAAACAGACTGGGAAACTGTCTCACACACACACACTGAGTAACTTTCACACACACACACACACAGACACTGGGAACAGTCTCACACACACACGCAAACTTAGAAACTGTCTCACACAAACACATAAGCACAAACTGGGAAACTGTCGCATACACACACTCACTGGGAAACTGTCAACACACACACAAACACACATTGGGAAACTGTATCACTCATACACACACTGGGAAACTGTCACACACACACAAACACACACACACACTGGGAAACTGTCTCACACACAAACAGGAAAATGTCTCACACACACACACTGGGAAACTGTCTCACACACACAGAGACACTGTGAAACTGTCTCACACACACAGGCACACTTGGAAACAGTCACACACACACACACACAAACTGGGAAACTGTCTCACACACACAAACACTGGGAAACTATCACACACATACACTGGGAAACTGTCTCACTCACTCACACACACACACACACACTGGAAAACTGTCTCACACAAACACACACTGGGAAACTGTCTCTCACACATACACAAACACAAACTGGAAAACTGTCTCACACAAACACAGACACTGGGAAACTGTCTCACACAAACACACAATCACAAACTGGGAAACTGGCTCATACACACACACACTGGGAAACTGTCACACACACACAAACACAGAGTGGGAAACTGTCTCACACACACACACACACACACACACTGGGGAACTGTTTCACACACACACACACACTGGGAAACTGTCTCTCACACACACACACTCACTGGGAAACTGTCACACACACACAAACACACACACACACACACTGGGTAACTGTCTCACTCACACACACACTGGGAAACTGTCTCTCACACACAAACACATGCACACACACACACAAACACACACAATGGGAAACTGTCTCACACACAGAGAGACACTGGAAAACTGTCTCTCACACACACATACATAAACTGGGAAAGTGTCTCATACACAAACACTGGGAAACATTCTCACACACACACACATACTGGGAAACATTCTCACACACACTGCAAAACTTTCTCACACCAACAAACAAATAGACTGGGAAACTGTCACACACACACACACACACACACACACACACTGAATAACTGTCACACACACCCAGACACTGGGAAACTGTTTCACAGACACACACACACACACACACACTGAATAACTGTCACACACACCCAGACCGGGTAACTGTTTCACACATACCCACACAGACACACACACACACAAATTGGGAAACTGTCTCATACACAAACACTGGGAAACATTCTCACACACACTGCAAAACTTTCTCACAGCAACAAACAAACAGACAGGGAAATTGTCTCTCACACACACACTGAGTAACTTTCACACACACACAGACTGGGAAACTGTCTCACACACACACACACACACACTGGGAAACTGTCTTTCACACACACACACACACACACACACAGACACACACACACACACACACTGTGAAACAGTCTTACACACACACACACACACACACACTTTGAAAATGTGTCTCACACTCACACACACACTGGGAAACTGTCTCACACGCACACACACTCAGGGAAACTGTCTCACACACACACACTGGGAAAATGTCTCACACACACACACTCAGGGAAAATGTCTCACAAACACACACTGGGAAAATGTCTCACACAGACAAACTGGGAAACTGTCTCACACACAAACACACTGGGAATCTGTCTCACACACACACATTGGGAAACAGTCTCACACAAACACATACAATGGGAAACTGTCTCACACACACACACACTGGGAAATTTTCCCACACACACACACACACTGAGAAACTGTCTCTCACACACACACACACACTGGGAAACTGTCTCACACACACACGCACACTGGGCAACCGTCTCGCTCACACACACCCACACTGGGAAACTGTCTCACAAACACACACACACACTGGGAAACTGTCTCACTCACACACACACACACACACACTCGAAACTGTCTCACACACAAAAACACATTCGCAACTGCCTCACACACAAACATACACCCACACACTGGGAAACTGTCTCACACACACACACTGGGAAACTGTCTCACACAAACACACACTGGGAAACTGTCTCACACACACAAACAGACACACACTGGGAAACTGTCTCACACACGCACACACACTGGGAATAGGTCTCTCACACACAAACATGATGAGAAACTGACTCACACACAAACACACACACTGGGAAACTGCCTCACACACACACACACTCACACTGGGAAAATGTCTCTCACACACACACACACACACACTGGGAAACTTTCTCACACACACACACACACTGGGAAAATTTCAAACAGACACAAACACACAATGGGAAACTGTCTCACACAAACACACACTGGGAAACTCTCTCTCACACACACACACACACACTGGGAAAATGTCTCTCTCTCTCACACACACACAAAGGGAAACTGACTCACAAACAAACACACAAACTGGAAAAGTGCCTCACACACACACACACACAATGGCAAACAGTCTCACACAAACACACACACAATGGCAAACTGTCTCACACACACTGGGAAACTGTCTCTCTCACACACTCACTGGGAAACTGTCACACACACACAAACACACACACACACACACACACTGGGTAACTTTCTCACTCACACACACACTGGGAAACTGTCTCACACACACACACACACACACACACACACACACACACACACACTGGGAAACTGTCTCACACACACAGAGACACTGGGAAACTGTCTCACACACACAGGCACACTGGGAACCTGTCTCTCACACACAAATACATAAATTTTGAAACTGTCTCATACACAAACACTGGGAAACATTCTCACACACACACACATACTGGGAAACATTCTCACACACACTGCAAAACTTTCTCAAACCAACAAACAAATAGACTGGGAAACTGTCTCACACACACACACACTAAGAAACTGTCACACAAACACAGACAGTGGGAAACTGTCTCACAGACACACACACACACACTGGAAAACTGTCTCTCACACACACACACAGGGTAACTGTTTCACACACACACACACACACACACACACACACACACACACACTGGGAAACATTCACACACACACAAAAACACACACACAATTGGAAACTGTCTCACACACACACACAGGAAAATGTCTCTCTCTCACACACACACACTGCGAAACTGTCCGAAACACAAACAGACTGGGAAACTGTCTCACACACACACAGACACTGGGAAACTGTCTCACACACACACACACACACACACACACACACACTGGGAAACTGTCTCACACACACACACACACACACACAAAGTGGTAAACTGTCTCATACACAAACACTGGAAAACTTTCTCACACACACACACACTGGGAAACATTCTCACACACACTGCAAAACTTTCTCACAGCAACAAACAAACAGACAGGGAAACTGTCTCTCACACACACACTGAGTAACTTTCACACACACACACACACACAGACTGGGAAACTGTCTCACACACACACACACACACTGGGAAACTGTCTTTCACACACACACACACACACACACACACACACACACACACACACACACACACACACACTGGGAAACAGTCTTAAACACACACACAAACACACACACACTTGGAAAATGTGTCTCACACTCACACACACAATCTAGGAAACTGTCTCACAAACATACACACTCAGGGAAACTGTCTCACACACACACACTGGGAAAATGTCTCTCACACACACACACTCAGGGAAACTGTCTCACACACATACACTGGGAAAATGTCTCACAAACACACAAAATGGGAAACTGTCTCACACACATACACACTGGGAAACTGTCTCACACACACACTGGGAAACCGTCTCACACAGACACATACACTGGGAAACTGTCTCACACACACAAACACTGGGAAATTTTCCCACACACACACACACTGGGAAACTGTCTCGCACATACACACAAACACACTAGGTAACTGTTTCACCCACACACACACACACTGGGAAACTGTCTCTCACAGACACACACACACACACACACTGGGAAACTGTCTCACACACCCACAGACCACACAGAGACACTGGGAAACTGTCTCTCACACACACACACACACAATGGGAAACTGTCTCACACAAACACACACTCAAACAGGGAAACTGTCTCATATACACACACACCGGAAAACTGTCTCACAAACACACACACCTGGAAACTGTCTCACACACATACACACTGGGAAACTGTCGCACACACACACACAAACTGGGAAACTGTCTCGCACACACACGCACACTGGGCAACTGTCTCACTCAAAAACACACACACACTTGAAAACTGTCTAACAAACACACACACCTGGTAACAGTTTCACACACACACACACACACATTGGAAAACTGCCTCACACACACACACACTGCGAAACTGTCTCACAAACACATACACACACACTGGGAAACAGTCTCTCACACACACACACATAGACACTGGGGAACTGTCTCACACATAGACACACACTGGGAAACGGTCTCACAAACACACACTGGGAAACTGTCTCTCTGACACAAACACACAGACACACTGGGAAACTGTCTCACACACACACACAAACAGTGGGAAACTGTCTCACACACACACACTGGGAAACAGTCTCACACACACATATACACTGGGAAACTGTCTCACACACACACACACACAGGGAAATTGTCCCACACACACACACACACTGGGAAACTGTCTCTCACACACACACACAGTGGGAAACTGTCTCACACAAACACACACACTGGGCAACTGTCGCTCTCACAGACATACACACCCACTGGTAACTGCCTCACAGACACACATTATCGAAACTGTCTCACACACAAACACACATTCGCAACTGTCTCACACACACACATACACACACACACTGGGAAACTGTCTCTCACACACACACACACACACACACACACACTGGGAAACTGTCTCACACACACACAGACACTGGGAAACTGTCTCACACACACACGCAAACTGGAAAACTGTCTCACACAAACAAACACGCACAAACTGGGAAACTGTCTCACACACAAACAGGAAAATGTCTCACACACACAAACATTGTGAAACTGTCTCACACACACAAACACTGGGAAACTATCTCACACACACACACTGGGAAACCGTCTCACTCACTCTCACACACACACACACACTGGAAAACTGTCTCACACAAACACACACTGGGAAACTGTCTCTCTCACACACACAAACACAAGCTGGGAAACTGTCTCACACAAACACAGACACTGGGAAATTGTCTCACTCACACACACACACACTGGGAAACTTTCTAACACAAACACACAATCACAAACTGGGAAACTGGCTCCTACACACACACACTGGGAAACTGTCACACACACACAAACACAGAGTGGGAAACTGTCTCACACACACACACCTACTGGGAAACTGTCTCTCACACACACACACACACTGGGAAACTGTCTCTCACACACACACTGGGAAACTGTCACACAAACACAAACACACACACACACACTGGGTAACTGTCTCACTCATACACACACAGGAAACTGTCTCACACATACACACACTGGGAAACTGTCTCACACACACACACACACACACACACACACACACACACACACACACACACACACTGGGAAACTGTCTCACACACACATGCACACTGGGAAACTGTCTCTCACACACACATACATAAACTGGGAAACTGTGTCATACACAAACACTGGGAAACATTCTCACACACACACACATACTGGGAAACATTCTCCCACACACTGCAAAACTTTTTCACACCAACAAACAACTAGACTGGGAAACTGTCTCACACACACACACACACTGAGTAACTGTCACACACACACAGACACTGGGAAACTGTCTCACACTCACAAACACACACACACTGGGAAACTGTCTCATACACGCACACACACTGGGAATCGCTCTCTCACACACACACACGATGGGGAACTGACTTACATACAAACGCACACACTGGGAAACTGCCTCACACACACACACTCACACTGGGAAAATGTCTCTCACACACACACACACACTGGGAAACTGTCTCACACCCACACACACACTGGGAAACTTTCAAACAGACACAAACACACAATGGGAAACTGTCTCACACAAACACACACTGGGAAACTGTCTCTCTCACACACACACACACACACTGGGAAAATGTCTCTCTCTCACACACACACACAAAGGGAAACTGACTCACAAACAAACACACAAACTGGAAAAGTGCCTCACACACACACACACATAATGGCAAACAGTCTCACACAAACACACACACACAATGCAAACTGTCTCACACACATACACACACTGGAAAACGGTCTCACACACACACACACTGGGTAACTGTTTCACACACACACACACACACACACTCAGTGGGAAACTCTCTCACAGACACACATACACACACTGGGAAACTGTCTCACATACACACACACACTGGGAAACGGTCTCACAAACACTCAAACACACTGGGAAACTGTCTCACACATAAACATACACACTGCAAAACTGTCTCACATAAACACACTGGGAAACTGTCTCTCTCTCTCTCACACACACACACACACACACACTGGGAAACGGTCTCACCCACATACACATACACACACAATGGAAAGCTGCCTCACACACACACACACACACACACACACACACACACATACACACTGGCAAACTGTCTCGCACATACACACAAACACACTGGGTAACTGTTTCACCCACACACACACACACTGGGAAACTGTCTCTCACAGACACACACACACACACACTGGGAAACTGTCTCACACACCCACAGACCACACAGAGATTCTGGGAAACTGTCTCTCACACACACACACACAATGGGAAACTGTCTCACACAAACACACACACAAACAGGGAAACAGTCTCATACACACTCACACACCGGAAAACTGTCTCACAAACACACACACCTGGAAACTGTCTCACACACATACACACTGGGAAACTGTCGCACACACACACACAAACTGGGAAACTGTCTCACACACACACGCACACTGGGCAACTGTCTCACTCAAACACATAGACACACTTGAAAACTGTCTAACAAACACACACACCTGGTAACAGTTTCACGCACACACACACACATTGGAAAACTGCCTCACACACACACACACTGCGAAACTGTCTCACAAACACATACACACACACTGGGAAACAGTCTCTCACACACACACACACATAGACACTGGGAAACTGTCTCACACATAGACACACACTGGGAAACTGTCTCACAAACACACACTGGGAAACTGTCTCTCTCACACACACACACACACACACAGTGGGAAACTGTCTCATACACACACACACAAGCACTGCGAAACTGTCTCACACACACACACACACAGTGGGAAACTGTCTCACACACACACACTGGGAAACAGTCTCACACACACATATACACTGGGAAACTGTCTCTCTCACACACACACACAGGGAAATTGTCCCACACACACACACACACACTGGGAAACTGTCTCTCTCACACACACACAGTGGGAAACTGTCTCACACAAACACACACACTGGGCAACTGTCTCTCTCACAGACATACACACCCACTGGTAACTGCCTCACACACATACATTATCAAAACTGTCTCACACACAAACACACATTCGCAACTGTCTCACACACACACATACACACACAAACTGGGAAACTGTCGCATACACACACACGCTGGGAAACTGTCAACACACACAAACACACACTGGGAAACTGTCTCACTCACACACACACTGGGAAACTGTCACACACACACAAACACACACACTCACTGGGAATCTGTCTCACACACAAACAGGAAAATGTCTCACACACACACACACTGGGAAACTGTCTCACACACACAAACAGTGGGAAGCTATCTCACACACACACACTGGGAAACTGTCTCACTCACTCACACACACACACACACAATGGAAAACTGTCTCACACAAACACACAATCGGAAACTGTCTCTCACACACACACAAACACAAACTGGGAAACTGTCTCACACAAACACAGACACTGGGAAACTGTCTCTCACACACACACACACACACACTGGGAAACTTTCTAACACAAACACACAATCACAAACTGGGAAACTGGCTCCTACACACACACACACTGGGAAACTGTCACACACACACAAACACAGAGTGGGAAACTGTCTCACACACACACACACATACTGGGAAACTGTCTCACACACACACACACACACTGGGAAACTGTCTCTCACACACACACTGGGAAACTGTCACACAAACACAAACACTCACACACACACTGGGTAACTGTCTCACACATACACACACAGGAAAATGTCTCACACATACACACACTGGGAAACTGTCACACACACACACACACACACACACACACACACACACACTGGGAAACTGTCTCATACACAAACACTGGGAAACTTTCTCACACACAGACACACTGGGAAACATTCTCACACACACTGCAAAACTTTCTCACAGCAACAAAGAGACTGGGAAACTGTCTCTCACACACTCACTGAGTAACTTTCACACACACACACACACACAGACTGGGAAACTGTCTCACACACACACACACACACTGGGAAACTGTCTTTCACACACACACACAAACACACACACACACACACACACACACACACTGGGAAACTGTCTCATACACAAACACTGGGAAACTTTCTCACACACAGACACACTGGGAAACATTCTCACACACACTGCAAAACTTTCTCACAGCAACAAAGAGACTGGGAAACTGTCTCTCACACACTCACTGAGTAACTTTCACACACACACACACACACAGACTGGGAAACTGTCTCACACACACACACACACTGGGAAACTGTCTTTCACACACACACACAAACACACACACACACACACACACACACACTGGGAAACTGTCTTACACACACACAGACACACTTGGAAAATGTGTCTCACGCTCACACACACACTGGGAAACTGTCTCACACACACACACAAACTGCGAAACTGTCTCACACACAAACACACTGGGAAACTGTCTCACACACACACACTGGGAAACAGTCTCACACAAACACATACACTGGGCAACTGTATCACACACACACACACTGGGAAATTGTCCCACACACACACACACTGGGAAACTGTCTCTCACACACACACACAGGGAAACTGTCTCACACACACACGCACACTGGGCAACGGTCTCGCTCACACACACCCACACTGGGAAACTGTCTCACAAACACACACCCACACTGGGAAACTGTCTCGCTCACACACACACACTGGGAAACTGCCTCACAGACACACGCTCACATTGGGAAAATTTCTCTCTCACACACACACACACACACACACACACTGGGAAACTGTCTCACACACACACACACACTGGGAAACTTTCAAACAGACACAAACACACAATGGGAAACTGTCTCACACAAACACACACTGGGAAACTGTCTCTCTCACACACAAACACACACACACTGGGAAAATGTCTCTCTCTCACACACACACACAAAGGGAAACTGACTCACAAACAAACACACAAACTGGAAAAGTGCCTCACACACACACACACATAATGGCAAACAGTCTCACACAAACACACACACACAATGGCAAACTGTCTCACACACACACACATTGGAAAACGGTCTCACACACACACACACCGGGTAACTGTTTCACACACACACACAAACACTCAGTGGGAAACTCTCTCACAGACACACATACACACACTGGGAAACTGTCTCTCACACACACACACACACACTGGGAAACTGTCTCTCACAGACACACACACACACACTGGGAAACTGTCTCACACCCCCACAGACACACACAGAGACACTGGGAAACTGTCTCTCTCTCACACACACACAATGGGAAACTGTCTCACACAAACAAACACTCAAACAGGGAAACTATCTCATACACACTCACACACCAGAAAACTGTCTCACAAACACACACACCTGGAAACTGTCTCACACACATACACGCTGGGAAAATGTCTCACACACACACACAAACTGGGAAACTGTCTCACACACACACGCACACTGGGAAAATGTCTCACTCAAACACACACACACACTGGGAAAAAGTCTCTCACACACACATATAAACACTGGGAAACTGTCTCAAACATAGACACACACTGGGAAACTTTCAAACAGACACAAACACACAATGGGAAACTGTCTCACACAAACACACACTGGGAAACTGTCTCTCACACACACAAACACACACACACTGGGAAAATGTCTCTCTCTCACACACACACACAAAGGGAAACTGACTCACAAACAAACACACAAACTGGAAAAGTGCCTCACACACACACACACACAATGGCAAACAGTCTCACACAAACACACACACACAATGGCAAACTGTCTCACACACACACACACTGGAAAACGGTCTCACACACACACACACCGGGTAAATGTTTCACACACACACACACACTCAGTGGGAAACTCTCTCACAGACACACATACACGCACTGGGAAACTGTCTCACACACACACACACACACACTGGGAAACTGTCTCTCACAGACACACACACACACACTGGGAAACTGTCTCAGACCCCCACAGACACACACAGAGACACTGGGAAACTGTCTCTCTCTCACACACACACAATGGGAAACTGTCTCACACAAACACACACTCAAACAGGGAAAGTGTCTCATACACACTCACACACCGGAAAACTGTCTCACAAACACACACACCTGGAAACTGTCTCACACACATACACGCTGGGAAAATGTCTCACTCAAACACACACACACACTGGGAAAAAGTCTCTCTCACACACACATACACACTGGGAAACTGTCTCAATCATAGACACACACTGGGAAACTGTCTCACAAACACACACTGGGAAACTGTCTCTCTCTCACACACACACACACACACTGGAAAACTGTCTCAAACACACACACACAGACAATGGGAAACTGTCTCTCACACTCACACACACACAGGGAAACTGTCTCACACACACGCACTCTGGGAAAATGTCTCACAGACACACACAGACACACACACACTGGGAAATTGTCTCACACACACACACACACACGCACTGCGAAACTGGCTGACACACACACACACAGTGGGAAACTGTCTCACACACACACACTGGGAAACAGTCTCACACACACATATACACTGGGAAACTGTCTCACACACACACACACACTGGGAAATTGTCCCACACACACACACACACTGGGAAACTGTCTCTCACACACACACAGTGGGAAACTGTATCACACAAACACACACACTGGGCAACTGTCTCTCTCACAGACACACACACCCACTGGTAACTGCCTCACACACACACACACATTCGAAACTGTCTCACACACAAACACACATTCGCAACTGTCGCACACACACACATACACACACACACTGGAAAACTGTCTCAAACACACACACACAGACAATGGGAAACTGTCTCTCACACTCACACACACACAGGGAAACTGTCTCACACACACGCACTCTGGGAAAATGTCTCACAGACACACACAGACACACACACACTGGGAAATTGTCTCACACACACACACACACACGCACTGCGAAACTGTCTGACACACACACACACAGTGGGAAACTGTCTCACACACACACACTGGGAAACAGTCTCACACACACATATACACTGGGAAACTGTCTCACACACACACACACACTGGGAAATTGTCCCACACACACACACACACACTGGGAAACTGTCTCTCACACACACACAGTGGGAAACTGTATCACACAAACACACACACTGGGCAACTGTCTCTCTCACAGACACACACACCCACTGGTAACTGCCTCACACACACACACACAGTCGAAACAGTCTCACACACAAACACACATTCGCAAATGTCGCACACACACACATACACACACACACTGGGAAACTGTCTCACACACACACAAGTGCACACAGACACTGAGAAACTGTCTCTCACACACACACTGGAAAACTGTCTCACAGACACTCAAACTGGGAAAATATCTCATGCAAACACACACAGACTTGGAAACTGTCTCACACACATACACACAGACTGGGAAACTTTCTCATACACACACACACACACACACACACACACACACACACACACACAAACACACACACACACACACACACACACACAGGGAAACTGTCTCACACAGACACGCACACACTGGGAAACTATCTCATACACACACACACAGGGAAAATGTCTCTCTCTCTCACACACACACAACGGGAAACTGACTCACAAACACACACACACACAAACTGGGAAAATGCCTCACACACACACACACACAATGGCGAACTGTCTCACAGAAACACACACACACACTGGGAAACTGTCTCACACTCACACACACTGGAAAACTGTCACACACACACAAACACACACACACACTGGGAAACAGTCTCACACACACACAGAAAGGAAAATGTCTCTCTCACACACACACACACACACTGGGAAACTGTCTCTCACACACACACACACACACACACACACACACTGGGAAACTGTCTCACACACACAGAGACACTGGGAAACTGTCTCACACACACATGCACACTGGGAAACAGTCACACACACACACAAAGGAAAATGTCTCTCTCTCTCACACACACACACTGGGAAACTGTCTCACACACACAGAGACACTGGGAAACTGTCTCACACACACATGCACACTGGGAAACTGTCTCACACACACACACACACAAACAAATTGGGAAACTGTTTCATACAAAAAAGTATGAAAAGAGATTTGCAGCTCATGTGAAAGGGAATTCTGTACTATTCTTTTGACACATAATAGTAAAATGGAGGAGTAGAACCAATTAGGGACTTAAAAGTGAACTTGGGCTTGGAAGGAGGGGACATTGATGAGGAGTTAAATGGGAAACTTTCTCTCACACACACACTGGGAAACTTTCTCACACACACTGCAAAACTTCTCACTGCAACAAACAAACAGACTGGAAATTGTCTCACACACACACACACACTCTGAGTAACTTACACACACAAACACACACACTGGGAAACTGTCTCACACACACACACACTGGAAAACTGTCTTACACACACACACACCGGGTAACTGTTTCACACACACACAAACACTGGGAAACTGTCTCACACACACACAGACACTGGAAAACTGTCTCATACACACACACACACACTGGGAAACATTCACACACACACTGCAAAACTTTCTCACACCAACAAACAAAGAGACTGGGAAACTGTCTCACACAGACACACACTGAGTAACTGTCACACACACGCACACACACAGACTGGGAAACTGTCTCACACACACACACTGAGTGACTGTCACACACACACACAATGACTGGGAAATTATCCCACACACACACACACTGGAAAACTGTCTCACACACATACACAGCGGGTAACTGCTTCACACACACACACTCATTGGGAAACTGTCTCACATACACACACACACAAAGTGGGAAACTGTCTCACACACACACACACACAAACTAGGAAAATGTCTCACACACACGCACACACTGGGAAACTGTCACAAACACACACACACACACACAATGGGAAACTGTCTCACACATAGACACACACTGGGAAACTGTCCCACACACACACACACACACTGGGAAACTGTCATACACACACACACAGACAATGGGAAACTGTCTCTCACACTCACACACACTTTGGGAAACTGTCTCACACACACACGCACTCTGGGAAACTGTCTCACAGACGCACACACACACACACATACATACACACACACTGGGAAAATTTCTCACACGCACACACACACGCACTGGGAAACTGTCTCACACACACACAAACTGGGAAACTGTCTCACACACACACACTGGGAAACAGTCTCACACACACATAATCACTGGGAAACTGTCTCACACACACACACACACTGGGAAATTGTCTCCCCCACACACACACAAACTGGGAATCTGTCTCTCACTCACATACACACTGGGAAAATGTCTCACACACACACGCACACTGGGCAACTGTCTCTCTCACAGACACACACAGCCACTGGTAACTGCCTCACACACACACATACAGACTGGGAAACTTTCTCATACACACACACACACACATAGGGGAACTGTCTCACACAGACACGCACAAACTGGCGAAATATCTCATATACACACACATACTGGGAAAATGTCTCTCTCTCACACACACACACACACAATGTGAAACTGACTCACAAACACACACACACGCAAACTGGGAAACTGTCTCACACAAACAAACACGCACAAACTGGGAAACTGTCGCATACACACACACGCTGGGAAACTGTCAACACACACAAACACACACTGGGAAACTGTCTCACTCACACACACACTGGGAAACTGTCACACACACACAAACACACACACTCACTGGGAATCTGTCTCACACACAAACAGGAAAATGTCTCACACACACACACACTGGGAAACTGTCACACACACACACACAAACACACACACTCACTGGGAATCTGTCTCACACACAAACAGGAAAATGTCTCACACACACACACACTGGGAAACTGTCTCACACACACAAACACTGGGAAGCTATCTCACACACACACACTGGGAAACTGTCTCACTCACTCACACACACACACACACAATGGAAAACTGTCTCACACAAACACACACTCGGAAACTGTCTCTTACACACACACACACAAACACAAACTGGGAAACTGTCTCACACAAACACACACACACACACTGGGAAACTTTCTAACACAAACACACAATCACAAACTGGGAAAATGGCTCCTACACACACACACACTGGGAAACTGTCACACACACACAAACACAGAGTGGGAAACTGTCTCACACACACACACACATACTGGGAAACTGTCTCACACACACACACACACTGGGAAACTGTCTCTCACACACACACTGGGAAACTGTCACACAAACACAAACACTCACACACACACTGGGTAACTGTCTCACACATACACAATCAGGAAAATGTCTCACACATACACACACTGGGAAACTGTCACACACACACACACACACACACACACACACACACACACACACACACACACACACACACACACACTGGGAAACTGTCTCACACACACAGAGACACTGGGAAACTGTCTCACACACACATGCACACTGGAAAACTGTCTCTCACACACACATACATAAACTGGGAAACTGTGTCATACACAAACACTGGGAAACATTCTCACACACACACACATACTGGGAAACATTCTCACACACACTGCAAAACTTTCTCACACCAACAAACAACTAGACTGGGAAACACACACTGAGTAACTGTCACACACACACAGACACTGGGAAACTGTCTCACAGACAAATACACACACACTGGAAAACTGTCTCTCACGCACACACCGGGTAACTGTTTCACACACACACACACACACACACAGGGTAACATTCACACACACACAAACACACACACACAATTGGAAACTGTCTCACACACACACACACACACACAGGAAAATGTCTCACACCCACACACACACACTGCGAAACTGTCCGAAACACACACAGACTGGGAAACTGTCTCACTAACACAGAGACACTGGGAAACTGTCTCACACACACACACACACACTGGGAAACTGCCTCACACTCACACACACAAATTGGAAAACTGTCTCATACACAAACACTGGGAAACTTTCTCACACAAAGACACACTGGGAAACATTCTCACACACACTGCAAAACTTTCTCACAGCAACAAAGAGACTGGGAAACTGTCTCTCACACACTGAGTAAATTTCACACACACACACACACACAGACTGGGAAACTGTCTCTCACACACACACACACTGGGAAACTGTCTTTCACACACACACACACACACACACACACACACACACACACACACTGGGAAACTGTCTTACACACACACACACACACACTTGGAAAATGTGTCTCACGCTCACACACACTGGGAAACTGTCTCACACACACACACTGGGAAACAGTCTCACACAAACACATACACTGGGCAACTGTCTCACACACACACACTGGGAAACAGTCTCACACAAACACATACACTGGGCAACTGTCTCACACACACACACACTGGGAAATTGTCCCACACATACACACACACTGGGAAACTGTCTCACACAAACACGCACACTGGGCAACCGTCTCGCTCACACACACACACTGGGAAACTGCCTCACAGACACACGCTCACATTGGGAAAATTTCTCTCTCACACACACACACGCACACACACTGGGAAACTGTCTCACACACACACACACACTGGGAAACTTTCAAACAGACACAAACACACAATGGGAAACTGTCTCACACAAACACACACTGGGAAACTGTCTCTCACACACACAAACACACACACACTGGGAAAATGTCTCTCTCTCACACACACACACAAAGGGAAACTGACTCACAAACAAACACACAAACTGGAAAAGTGCCTCACACACACACAAACACAATGGCAAACAGTCTCACACAAACACACACACACAATGGCAAACTGTCTCACACACACACACACACTGGAAAACGGTCTCACACACACACACACTGGGTAACTGTTTCACACACACACACACACACACACTCAGTGGGGAACTCTCTCACAGACACACATACACACACTGGGAAACTGTCTCACACACACACACACACACACACACACTGGGAAACTGTCTCACACACCCACAGACACACACAGAGACACTGGGAAACTGTCTCTCTCTCACACACACACAATGGGAAACTGTCTCACACAAACACACACTCAAACAGGGAAACTATCTCATACACACTCACACACCGGAAAACTGTCTCACAAACACACACACCTGGAAACTATCTCACACACATACACACTGGGAAAATGTCTCACACACACACACAAACTGGGAAACTGTCTCACACACACACGCACACTGGGAAACTGTCTCACTCAAACACACACACACACTGGGAAACAGTCTCTCACACACACACATACACACTGGGAATCTGTCTCAAACATAGACACACACTGGGAAACTGTCTCACAAACACACACTGGGAAACTGTCTCTCTCACACACACACACACACACACACTGGAAAACTGTCTCAAACACACACACACAGACAAAGGGAAACTGTCTCTCACACTCACACACACACTGGGAAACTGTCTCACACACACGCACTCTGGGAAACTGTCTCACAGACACACACACAGACACACACACACTGGGAAATTGTCTCACACACACACACACACACACACACGCACTGCGAAACTGTCTGACACACACACACACAGTGGGAAACTGTCTCACACACACACTGGGAAACAGTCTCACACACACATATACACTGGGAAACTGTCTCACACACACACACACACTGGGAAATTGTCCCACACACACACACACACACTGGGAAACTGTCTCTCACACGCACACACAGTGGGAAACTGTATCACACAAACACACACACTGGGCAACTGTCTCTCTCACAGACACACACACCCACTGGTAACTGCCTCACACACACACACACACACATTCGAAACTGTCTCACACACAAACACACATTCGCAACTGTCGCACACACACACATACACACACACACTGGGAAACTGTCTCACACACACACAAGTGCACACAGACACTGAGAAACTGTTTCTCACACACACACTGGGAAACTGTCTCACAGACACTCAAACTGGGAAAATATCTCATGCAAACACACACAGACTTGGAAACTGTCTCAAACACATACACACAGACTGGTAAACTATCTCATACACACACACACACACACACACACACACACACACACACACACACACACACACAGGGAAACTGTCTCACACAGACACGCACACACTGGGAAACTATCTCATACACACACACACAGGGAAAATGTTTCTCTCTCACACACACACACAACGGGAAACTGACTCACAAACACACACACACACAAACTGGGAAAATGCCTCACACACACACACACACAATGGCGAACTGTCTCACAGAAACACACACACACACTGGGAAACTTTCTCACACACACACACACTGGAAAACTGTCACACACACACAAACACACACACACACTGGGAAACAGTCTCACACACACACACAAAGGAAAATGTCTCTCTCTCACACACACACACACACACACACTGGGAAACTGTCTCACACACACAGAGACACTGGGAAACTGTCTCACACACACATGCACGCTGGGAAACAGTCTCACACACACACACAAAGGAAAATGTCTCTCTCTCACACACACACACACTGGGAAACTGTCTCACACACACACACACACACACACACACACTGGGAAACTGTCTCACACACACAGAGACACTGGGAAACTGTCTCACACACACATGCACACTGGGAAACTGTCTCACACACACACACACAAACAAATTGGGAAACTGTTTCATACAAAAAAGTATGAAAAGAGATTTGCAGCTAATGTGAAAGGGAATTCTGTACTATTCCTTGGACACATAATTGTAAAATGGTATTAAAAGGAGGAGTAGAACCAATTAGGGACTTAAAAGTGAACTTGGGCTTGGAAGGAGGGGACAATGATGAGGAGTTAAAGGGGAAACTTTCTCTCACACACACACTGGGAAACTTTCTCACACACACTGCAAAACCTTCTCACTGCAACAAACAGACTGGAAATTGTCTCACACACACACACACTCTGATTAACTTACACACACAAACACACACACTGGGAAACTGTCTCACACACACACACACTGGAAAACTGTCTTACACACACACACACACTGGGAAACTGTCTCACACATAGACACACACTGGGAAACTGTCCCACACACACACACACACTGGGAAACTGTCCCACACACTCACACAGACAATGGGAAACTGTCTCTCACACTCACACACACTTTGGGAAACTGTCTCACACACACACGCACTCTGGGAAACTGTCTCACAGACGCACACACACACACACATACATACACACACACTGGGAAAATTTCTCACACGCACACACACACGCACTGGGAAACTGTCTCACACACACACAAACTGGGAAACTGTCTCACACATCGACACACACTGGGAAACTGTCCCACACACACACACACACTGGGAAACTGTCCCACACACTCACACAGACAATGGGAAACTGTCTCTCACACTCACACACACTTTGGGAAACTGTCTCACACACACACGCACTCTGGGAAACTGTCTCACAGACGCACACACACACACACATACATACACACACACTGGGAAAATTTCTCACACGCACACACACACGCACTGGGAAACTGTCTCACACACACACAAACTGGGAAACTGTCTCACACACACACACTGGGAAACAGTCTCACACACACATATTCACTGGGAAACTGTCTCACACACACACACACACTGGGAAATTGTCCCCCCCACACACACACAAACTGGGAAACTGTCTCTCACTCACATACACACTGGGAAAATGTCTCACACACACATGCACACTGGGCAACTGTGTCTCTCACAGACACACACACCCACTGGTAACTGCCTCACACACACACATACAGACTGGGAAACTTTCTCATACACACACACACACACATTGGGGAACTGTCTCACACAGACACGCACAAACTGGGAAAATATCTCATATACACACACATACTGGGAAAATGTCTCTCTCTCACACACACACACACAATGGGAAACTGACTCACAAACACACACACACACACAAACTGGGAAAATGCCTCATACACACACACAATGGCAAACTGTCTCACACAAACACGCACACACAATGGCAAAAGGTCTCACACACACACACACACTGGCAAACTGTCTCACAAACACACACATAGACACACAATGGAAAGCAGTCGCACACAAACACACACACACACTGGGTAACTGTTTCACACACACACACACAAACTGGGAAACTGTCTCTCACAGACACACACACACACACACACACTGGGAAACTGTCTCACACACACATACACAGACACTGGGAAACTGTCTCTCTCACACACACACACTGGGAAACTGTCTCACCCAAACAAACACACAAACTGGGAAACTGTCTCTCTCACACACACACAAACTGGGAAACTGACTCACAAACACACACATTGGGAAACTGTCACACTCACAAACATTGGAAAACTGTCTCACACACACACACAGGGTAACTGTTTCACACATACATACACACACAGAAACTTTCTCAAACAAACGCACACACACTCAGTGGGAAACTGTCCCTCACACACACAAACACACACTGGGAAACTGTCTCACACATACAAACACACATTGGGAAACTGTCTCACACATACACACACAGGGAAACTGTCTCTCACACACACAAACACACACACACACACTGGGAAACTGTCTCACACACATACACATACACAAACAATGGAAAGCTGTCTCACACACACACACACATACACTCTGGAAAACTGTCTCGCACATACACACAAACACACTGGGTAACTGTTTCTCACACAAACACACACACTGGGAATCTGTCTCTCACACACACACAAACACAGAGACACTGGGAAACCGTCTCTCACACACACACACAATGGGAAACTGTCTCACACAAACACACACGCAAACAGGGAAACTTTCACACACACACACACACACACACACACGCACCCTGGGAATCTGTCTCTCTCTCTCTCACACACACAGGAAAAATGTCTCACACACACACACACCGGGTAACTGTCTCACACACACACACACTCACTGGGAAACTGTCTCACAAACAAACACACACACTGTGGGAAACTATCTCACACACACACACACACTGGGAAACTGTCTCTCACACACACACAGGGAAACTGTCTCACACACACAAACAAACACACACTGGGAAACTGTCTCACATACACACACTGGGAAACTGTCTCTCTCACACACACACACAGTGGGAAAATGTCTCACACACACACACACTCAAAATGGGATAAAGTCTCATACAAACACAAACAGACTGGGAAACTGTCACCGCACACACAGTCTGGGAAACTTTCTCAAACACACACACACACACAGGGAAACTGTCACACACACACACACACTGGGAAACGGTTTCACTCACACACACACAGGAAAATGTCTCACACACACACACACTGGGAAACTGTATCACACACACACACATACTGGGAAACATTCTCACACACACTGCAAAACTTTCTCACACCAACAAACAACTAGACTGGGAAACACACACTGAGTAACTGTCACACACACACAGACACTGGGAAACTGTCTCACAGACAAATACACACACACTGGAAAACTGTCTCTCACGCACACACCGGGTAACTGTTTCACACAAACACACACAGACACACAGGGAAACATTCACACACACACAAACACACACACACAATTGGAAACTGTCTCACACACACACACACACACAGGAAAATGTCTCACACCCACACACACACACTGCGAAACTGTCCGAAACACACACAGACTGGGAAACTGTCTCACAAACACAGAGACACTGGGAAACTGTCTCACACACACACACACACACTGGGAAACTGTCTCACACTCACACACACAAATTGGGAAACTGTCTCATACACAAACACTGGGAAACTTTCTCACACACAGACACACTGGGAAACATTCTCACACACACTGCAAAACTTTCTCACAGCAACAAAGAGACTGGGAAACTGTCTCACACACACACTGGGAAACAGTCTCACACAAACACATACACTGGGCAACTGTCTTACACACACACACTGGGAAACAGTCTCACACAAACACATACACTGGGCAACTGTCTCACACACACACACACTGGGAAATTGTCCCACACACACACACACTGGGAAACTGTCTCTCACACACACACACACTGGGAAACTGTCTCACACAAACACGCACACTGGGCAACCGTCTCGCTCACACACACACACTGGGAAACTGCCTCACAGACACACGCTCACATTGGGAAAATTTCTCTCTCACACACACTCACGCACACACACTGGGAAACTGTCTCACACACACACACACACTGGGAAACTTTCAAACAGACACAAACACACAATGGGAAACTGTCTCACACAAACACACACTGGGAAACTGTCTCTCACACACACAAACACACACACACTGGGAAAATGTCTCTCTCTCACACACACACACAAAGGGAAACTGACTCACAAACAAACACACAAACTGGAAAAGTGCCTCACACACACACAAACACAATGGCAAACAGTCTCACACAAACACACACACACAATGGCAAACTGTCTCACACACACACACACTGGAAAACGGTCTCACACATACACACACTGGGTAACTGTTTCACACACACACACACACACACTCAGTGGGAAACTCTCTCACAGACACACATACACACACTGGGAAACTGTCTCACACACACACACACACACACTGGGAAACTGTCTCTCACAGACACACACACACACACTGGGAAACTGTCTCACACACCCACAGACACACACAGAGACACTGGGAAACTGTCTCTCTCTCACACACACACAATGGGAAACTGTCTCACACAAACACACACTCAAACAGGGAAACTGTCTCATACACACTCACACACCGGAAAACTGTCTCACAAACACACACACCTGGAAACTATCTCACACACATACACACTGGGAAAATGTCTCACACACACACACAAACTGGGAAACTGTCTCACACACACACGCACACTGGGAAACTGTCTCACTCAAACACACACACACACTGGGAAACAGTCTCTCACACACACACATACACACTGGGAATCTGTCTCAAACATAGACACACACTGGGAAACTGTCTCACAAACACACACTGGGAAACTGTCTCTCTCACACACACACACACACACACTGGAAAACTGTCTCAAACACACACACACAGACAAAGGGAAACTGTCTCTCACACTCACACACACACTGGGAAACTGTCTCACACACACGCACTCTGGGAAACTGTCTCACAGACACACACACAGACACACACACACTGGGAAATTGTCTCACACACACACACACACGCACTGCGAAACTGTCTGACACACACACACACAGTGGGAAACTGTCTCACACACACACACTGGGAAACAGTCTCACACACACATATACACTGGGAAACTGTCTCACACACACACACACACTGGGAAATTGTCCCACACACACACACACACACTGGGAAACTGTCTCTCACACACACACACAGTGGGAAACTGTATCACACAAACACACACACTGGGCAACTGTCTCTCTCACAGACACACACACCCACTGGTAACTGCCTCACACACACACACACACACACATTCGAAACTGTCTCACACACAAACACACATTCGCAACTGTCGCACACACACACATACACACACACACTGGGAAACTGTCTCACACACACACAAGTGCACACAGACACTGAGAAACTGTCTCTCACACACACACTGGGAAACTGTCTCACAGACACTCAAACTGGGAAAATATCTCATGCAAACACACACAGACATGGAAACTGTCTCACACACATACACACAGACTGGTAAACTATCTCATACACACACACACACACACACACACACACACACACAGGGAAACTGTCTCACACAGACACGCACACACTGGGAAACTATCTCATACACACACACACAGGGAAAATGTCTCTCTCTCACACACACACACAACGGGAAACTGACTCACAAACACACACACACACAAACTGGGAAAATGCCTCACACACACACACACACAATGGCGAACTGTCTCACAGAAACACACACACACACTGGGAAACTTTCTCACACACACACACACTGGAAAACTATCACACACACACAAACACACACACACACTGGGAAACAGTCTCACACACACACACAAAGGAAAATGTCTCTCTCACACACACACACACACACTGGGAAACTGTCTCTCTCTCTCACACACACACACACACACACTGGGAAACTGTCTCACACACACAGAGACACTGGGAAACTGTCTCACACACACATGCACGCTGGGAAACAGTCTCACACACACACACAAAGGAAAATGTCTCTCTCTCACACACACACACACTGGGAAACTGTCTCACACACACACACACACACACACACACACACACACTGGGAAACTGTCTCACACACACAGAGACACTGGGAAACTGTCTCACACACACATGCACACTGGGAAACTGTCTCACACACACACACACAAACAAATTGGGAAACTGTTTCATACAAAAAAGTATGAAAAGAGATTTGCAGCTAATGTGAAAGGGAATTCTGTACTATTCCTTTGACACATAATAGTAAAATGGTATTAAAAGGAGGAGTAGAACCAATTAGGGACTTAAAAGTGAACTTGGGCTTGGAAGGAGGGGACAATGATGAGGAGTTAAATGGGAAACTTTCTCTCACACACACACTGGGAAACTTTCTCTCACACACTGCAAAACCTTCTCACTGCAACAAACAAACAGACTGGAAATTGTCTCACACACACACACACTCTGATTAACTTACACACACAAACACACACACTGGGAAACTGTCTCACACACACACACACTGGAAAACTGTCTTACACACACACACACCGGGTAACTGTTTCACACACACACAAACACTGGGAAACTGTCTCACACACACACAGACACTGGAAAACTGTCTCATACACACACACACACACACTGGGAAACATTCACACACACACTGCAAAACTTTCTCACACCAACAAACAAAGAGACTGGGAAACTGTCTCACACAGACACACACTGAGTACCTGTCACACACACGCACACACACAGACTGGGAAACTGTCTCACACACACACACTGAGTGACTGTCACACACACACACACACAATGACTGGGAAATTATCCCACACACACACACACTGGAAAACTGTCTCACACACATACACAGCGGGTAACTGCTTCACACACACACACTCATTGGGAAACTGTCTCACATACACACACACACACACAGTGGGAAACTGTCTCACACACACACACACACAAACTAGGAAAATGTCTCACACACACATACACACACTGGGAAACTGTCACAAACACACACACACACACACACTGGGAAACTGTCTCACACATAGACACACACTGGGAAACTGTCCCACACACACACACACACACACTGGGAAACTGTCCAACACACTCACACAGACAATGGGAAACTGTCTCTCACACTCACACACACTTTGGGAAACTGTCTCACACACACACGCACTCTGGGAAACTGTCTCACAGACGCACACACACACACACATACATACACACACACTGGGAAAATTTCTCACACGCACACACACACGCACTGGGAAACTTCTCACACACACACAAACTGGGAAACTGTCTCACACACACACACTGGGAAACAGTCTCACACACACATATTCACTGGGAAACTGTCTCACACACACACACACACTGGGAAATTGTCCCCCCCACACACACACAAACTGGGAAACTGTCTCTCACTCACATACACACTGGGAAAATGTCTCACACACA
Organism: Carcharodon carcharias; assembly: GCF_017639515.1. Taxonomy (NCBI): domain Eukaryota; kingdom Metazoa; phylum Chordata; class Chondrichthyes; order Lamniformes; family Lamnidae; genus Carcharodon; species Carcharodon carcharias. The sequence continues at coordinate 97,938,696 of NC_054473.1, forward strand.
CATGCACACTGGGCAACTGTTTCTCTCACAGACACACACACCCACTGGTAACTGCCTCACACACACACATACAGACTGGGAAACTTTCTCATACACACACACACACACATTGGGGAACTGTCTCACACAGACACGCACAAACTGGGAAAATGCCTCATACACACACACAATGGCAAACTGTCTCACACAAACACGCACACACAATGGCAAAAGGTCTCACACAAACACACACACTGGCAAACTGTCTCACAAACACACACATAGACACACAATGGAAAGCAGTCGCACACAAACACACACACACACTGGGTAACTGTTTCACACACACACACACAAACTGAGAAACTGTCTCTCACAGACACACACACACACACACACACACTGGGAAACTGTCTCACACACACATACACAGACACTGGGAAACTGTCTCTCTCACACACACACACTGGGAAACTGTCTCACCCAAACAAACACACAAACTGGGAAACTGTCTCTCTCACACACACACAAACTGGGAAACTGACTCACAAACACACACATTGGGAAACTGTCACACTCACAAACATTGGAAAACTGTCTCACACACACACACACAGGGTAACTGTTTCACACATACATACACACACAGAAACTTTCTCAAACACACGCACACACACTCAGTGGGAAACTGTCCCTCACACACACAAACACACACTGGGAAACTGTCTCACACATACAAACACACATTGGGAAACTGTCTCACACATACACACACAGGGAAACTGTCTCTCACACACACAAACACACACACACACTGGGAAACTGTCTCACACACATACACATACGCAAACAATGGAAAGCTGTCTCACACACACACACACATACACTCTGGAAAACTGTCTCGCACATACACACAAACACACTGGGTAACTGTTTCTCACACAAACACACACACTGGGAATCTGTCTCTCACACACACACAAACACAGAGACACTGGGAAACCGTCTCTCACACACACACACAATGGGAAACTGTCTCACACAAACACACACGCAAACAGGGAAACTTTCACACACACACACACACACACACACACACACGCACCCTGGGAATCTGTCTCTCTCTCTCACACACACACTGGAAAAATGTCTCACACACACACACACCGGGTAACTGTCTCACACACACACACACTCACTGGGAAACTGTCTCACAAACAAACACACACACTGTGGGAAACTATCTCACACACACACACACACTGGGAAACTGTCTCTCACACACACACAGGGAAACTGTCTCACACACACAAACAAACACACACTGGGAAACTGTCTCACATACACACACTGGGAAACTGTCTCTCTCACACACACACACAGTGGGAAAATGTCTCACACACACACACTCAAAATGGGATAAAGTCTCATACAAACACAAACAGACTGGGAAACTGTCACCGCACACACAGTCTGGGAAACTTTCTCAAACACACACACACACACAGGGAAACTGTCACACACACACACACACTGGGAAACGGTTTCACTCACACACACACAGGAAAATGTCTCACACACACACACACACTGGGAAACTGTCTCACACACACGCACACACACACTGGGAAGCTGTCTCACATTCACAGAGACACTGGGAAAATTTCTCACACACACACACACACTGGGAAACTGTCTCACACACACACACACACACAAACTGGGAAACTGTCACATACACAAACACTGGGAAACTGTCTCATACACACATACACTGGGAAACATTCTCACTCACAGTGCAAAACTTTCTCACACCAACAAACAAACAGACTGGGAAACGTCTCACACACACAAACACTGAGTAACTGTCACACGCACACACACACACACTGGGAAACTGTCTCACACACACACATACCGGGTAACTGTTTCAAACACACACACACATCGGGTAACTGTTTCACACACACACACACACACACACACACGCACACACTGGGAAACTGTCTCACACACACACAGACACCGGGAAACTGTCTCACTCACACACACAAACACTGGGAAACTGTCTCACACAAACACACACACACAAACTGGGAAACTGTCTCATACACACACACACTGGGAAACTGTCACACACACACAAACACACATTGGGAAACTGTCACACACACACAAACATACACACACACTGGGAAACTGTCTCACACAAACACACACAGGAAAATATCTCTCACACACACACACTGGAAAACTGTCACATACACACATACACACACACACACAATGGGTAACTGCTTCACACACACACAAACACTGGGAAACTGTCTCACACACAAATACATTCACAAACAATGGAAAGCTGTCTCACACACACACACACACATATACTCTTGAAAACTGTCTCGCACATACACACAAACACACTGGGTAACTGTTTCTCACACAAACACACACACTGGGAATCTGTCTCTCACAGACACACACACACACACTGGGAAACTGTCTCTCACACACACAAAAACACAGTGACACTGGGAAACCGTCTCTCACACACACACAGAATGGGAAACTGTCTCACACAAACACACACACAAACAGGGAAACTGTCTCACACACACACACAGGGAAAATGTTTCACAAAAACAAAAAGCTGGAAACGGTCTCACACACATACACACTGGGAAACTGTCTCACACACACACGCACCCTGGGAAACTGTCTCTCTCTCACACACACACACACACACACTGGAAAAATGTCTCACACGCAAACACACACCGGGTAACTGTTACACACACATACACACTCACTGGGAAACTGTCTCACAAACAAACACACACACTGTGGGAAACTGTCTCAACCACACACACACAATGGGAAACTGTCTCAAACACAAACACAGGGAAATTGTCTCACACACACACACACAGGGAAATTGTCTCACACACACAAACACACACACACCGGGAAACTGTCTCACACATACACACACACCCTGGGAAACTGTCTCACATACACACACTGGGAAACTGTCTCTCTCTCACACACACACACACTGGGAAAATGTCTCACACACACACACACTCAAACTGGGATAAAGTCTCGTACAAACACAAACAGACTGGGAAACTGTCACAGACACACACACAGTCTGGGAAACTTTCTCAAACACACACACAAACACACACTGGGAAACTGTCTCACACACGCACACACACTGGGAAACGGTCTCACACACACACAAACGCTGGGAAACTGATTCACACACAGACGCATACGCTGGGAAACTGCCTCACACACACACGCACACACTGGGAAAATGTCTCACAAACACACACACACACTTGGAAACTTTCTCACACACACACACACTGGAAAACTGTCACACACACACAAACACACACACACACTGGGAAACTGTCTCACTCACACACACACAGGAAAATGTCTCTAACACACACACACTGGGAAACTGTATCACACACACGCACACACACACTGGGAAGCTGTCTCACATACACAGAGACATTGGGAAAATTTCTCACACACACACACACACACACACTGGGAAACTGTCTCTCTCTCACACACACAAACACAAACTGGGAAACTGTCACATACACAAACACTGGGAAACTTTCTCACACCAACAATCAAACAGACTGGGAAACGTCTCACCCACACACACACTGAGTAACTGTCACACACATACACACACACTGGGAAACTGTCTCACACACACACATACCCGGTAACTGTTTGAAACACACACACACACCAGGTAACTGTTTCACACACACACACACACACACACTGGGAAACTGTCTCACACACAAAAAGACACTGGGAAACTGTCTCACTCACACACACACACACAGTGGGAAACTGTCTCACACAAACACACACACACAAACTGGGAAACTGTCTCATACACACACACTGGGAAACTGTCACACACACACGCAAACACACATTGGGAAACTGTCACACACACACAAACACACACACACACTGGGAAACTGTCCCACACACACACACAGACAATGGGAAACTGTCTCCCACACTCACACACACTTTGGGAAACTGTCTCACACACACACGCACTCTGGGAAACTGTCTCACAGACGCACACACACACACACACATACATACACACACACTGGGAAAATTTCTCACACGCACACACACACGCACTGGGAAACTGTCTCACACACACACAAACTGGGAAACTGTCTCACACACACACACTGGGAAACAGTCTCACACACACATATTCACTGGGAAACTGTCACACACACACACACACACACACACTGGGAAATTGTCCCCCCCACACACACACAAACTGGGAAACTGTCTCTCACTCACATACACACTGGGAAAATGTCTCACACACACACACACACTGGGCAACTGTCTCTCTCACAGACACACACACCCACTGGTAACTGCCTCACACACACACATACAGACTGGGAAACTTTCTCATACACACACACACACACATTGGGGAACTGTCTCACAGAGACACGCACAAACTGGGAAAATATCTCATATACACACACATACTGGGAAAATGTCTCTCTCTCACACACACACACACAATGGGAAACTGACTCACAAACACACACACACACAAACTGGGAAAATGCCTCATACACACACACAATGGCAAACTGTCTCACACAAACACGCACACACAATGGCAAAAGGTCTCACACACACACACACACTGGCAAACTGTCTCACAAACACACACATAGACACACAATGGAAAGCAGTCGCACACAAACACACACACACACTGGGTAACTGTTTCACACACACACACACAAACTGGGAAACTCTCTCTCACAGACACACACACACACACACACACTGGGAAACTGTCTCACACACACATACACAGACACTGGGAAACTGTCTCTCTCACACACACACACTGGGAAACTGTCTCACCCAAACAAACACACAAACTGGGAAACTGTCTCTCACACACACACAAAAACTGGGAAACTGACTCACAAACACACACATTGGGAAACTGTCACACTCACAAACATTGGAAAACTGTCTCACACACACACACACAGGGTAACTGTTTCACACATGCATACACACACAGAAACTTTCTCAAACGCACGCACACACACTCAGTGGGAAACTGTCCCTCACACACACAAACACACACTGGGAAACTGTCTCACACATACAAACACACATTGGGAAACTGTCTCACACATACACACACAGGGAAACTGTCTCTCACACACACAAACACACACACACACTGGGAAACTGTCACATACACAAACACTGGGAAACTGTCTCACACACACACACACTGGGAAACATTCTCACTCACAGTGCAAAACTTTCTCACACCAACAAACAAACAGACTGGGAAACGTCTCACACACACAAACACTGAGTAACTGTCACACACACACACACACACACTGGGAAACTGTCTCACACACACACATACCGGGTAACTGTTTCAAACACACAAACACATCGGGTAACTGTTTCACACACACACACACACACACACACACACACACACACACACACACACACACACTGGGAAACTGTCTCACGCACACACAGACACTGGGAAACTGTCTCACTCACACACACAAACACTGGGAAACTGTCTCACACAAACACACACACACAAACTGGGAAACTGTCTCATACACACACACACACTGGGAAAGTGTCACACACACACAAACATACACACACACTGGGAAACTGTCTCACACAAACACACACAGGAAAATATCTCTCACACACACACACTGGAAAACTGTCACATACACACACACACACACACACAATGGGTAACTGCTTCACACACACACAAACACTGGGAAACTGTCTCACACACAAATACATTCACAAACAATGGAAAGCTGTCTCTCTCACACACACACACACACATATACTCTTGAAAACTGTCTCGCACATACACACAAACACACTGGGTAACTGTTTCTCACACAAACACACACACTGGGAAACTGTCTCTCACACACACAAAAACACAGTGACACTGGGAAACCGTCTCTCACACACACACAGAATGGGAAACTGTCTCACACAAACACACACACAAACAGGGAAACTGTCTCACACACACACACGCAGGGAAAATGTTTCACAAAAACAAAAAGCTGGAAACGGTCTCACACACATACACACTGGGAAACTGTCTCACACACACACACAAACTGGGAAACTGTCTCACACACACACGCACCCTGGGAAACTGTCTCTCTCACACACACACACACACACACACTGGAAAAATGTCTCACACGCAAACACACACCGGGTAACTGTTACACACACATACACACTCACTGGGAAACTGTCTCACAAACAAACACACACACTGTGGGAAACTGTCTCAAACACACACACACAATGGGAAACTGTCTCAAACACAAACACAGGGAAATTGTCTCACACACACACACACAGGGAAATTGTCTCACACACACAAACACACACACACTGGGAAACTGTCTCACACATACACACACACCCTGGGAAACTGTCTCACATACACACACTGGGAAACTGTCTCTCTCTCACACACACACACACTGGGAAAATGTCTCACACACACACACACTCAAACTGGGATAAAGTCTCGTACAAACACAAACAGACTGGGAAACTGTCACAGACACACACACAGTCTGGGAAACTTTCTCAAACACACACACAAACACACACTGGGAAACTGTCTCACACACGCACATACCGGGTAACTGTTTCAAACACACACACACACACACCGGGTAACTGTTTCACACACACACACACACACACACACACACACAAACACTGGGAAACTGTCTCACACACACACATAGACACTGGAAAGCTGTCTCATACACACACACACTGGGAAACTGTCACACACACACAAACACACAATGGGAAACTGTCTCACTCACACACACACACTGGGAAACTGTTACACACACACAAACACACACACACACTGGGAAACTGTCTCACTCACACACACACAGGAAAATGTCTCACACACACACGCACTGGGAAACTGTCTTTCTCTCACACACACACACTCACAAACAGGGAAACTGTCTCACACACACAGAGACACTGGGAAACTGTCTCACACACACACGCACACTGGGAAACTGTCTCTCTCACACACAAACACACAAACTGGGAAACTCTTTCATACAGAAGCACTGGGGAACTTTTTCACACACACACACACACACTGGGAAACATTCACACACACACTGCAAAACTTTCTTACACCAACAAACAAAGAGACTGGGAAACTGCCTCACACACACACACACACTGAGTAACTGTCACACACACACACACACACGGAATGGGAAACTGTCTCACACACACACACACACTGGAAAACTGTCTCACACACATACAAAGCGGGTAACTGCTTCACACACACGCACTCATTGGGAAACTGTCTCACATACACACACACAAACACACAGTGGGAAACTATCTCACACACACACACACAATCTAGGAAAATGTCTCACACACACACACACTGGGAAACTATCACACACACACACACACACACTGGGAAACTGTCTCACACATAGACACACACTGGGAAACTGTCTCACACACACACACTGGGAAACTGTCTCTCTCACACACACACACAGACACACACTGGGAAACTGTCTCACACACACATACACACACTGGGAAACTGTCTCACACACACACGCACTCTGGGAAACTGTCTCACAGACACACACACACACACTGGGAAACTGTCACACACGCAAACACACACACGCACTGGGAAACAGTATCACACACACACACACTGGAAAACTGTCTCTCACACACACACACACACCGGCTAACTGCTTCACACACAAACACAAACAAACACTGGGAAACTGTCTTACACATACACAGACAGCGGGAAACTGTATCACACACAAAAATACCGGGTAACTGTTTCAAACACACACACACACCGGGTAACTGTTTCACACACACACACACACACCCACACAAACAGGGAAAATGCCTCACACTCACACACACACACAAAGGCAAACTGTCTCCCAGAAACACACACAAACACTGGGAAACTGTCTCACACACACACACACTGGAAAACTGTCACACACACACAAACACACACACACACACTGGGAAACTGCCTCACACACACACACACACAAAGGAAAATGTCTCTCACACACACACACACTGGGAAACTGTCTCACACACAAACAGACACACACACTGGGAAACTGTCTAACACACACAGAGACACTGGGAAACTGTCTCACACACACACACACACACAAACTGGGAAAATCTCTCATACACAAACACTGGGGAACTTTTTCAAACACACACACACACACACACACACACACTGGGAAACATTCACACACACACTGCAAAACTTTATCACACCAACAAACAAAGAGACTGGGGAACTGTCTCACACACACACACAATGAGTAACAGTCACACACACACACACACACAGACTGGGAAACTGTCTCTCACACACACACACACTGGAAAACTGTCTCACACACATACGCAGTGGATAACTCCTTCACACACACACACACTCATTGGGAAACTGTCTCACATACACACACACACAATCAGTGGGAAACTGTCTCAAACACACACACACACAAAATAGGAAAATGTCTCACACACACACACACACACTGGGAAACTGTCTCACACATAGACACACACTGGGAAACTGTCTCACAAACACACAGACAGTGGGAAACTGTCTCACACACACACATACCGGGTAACTGTTTCAAACATACACGCACACACAAACTGGGAAACTGTCTCTCACACACACACCCATTGGAAAACTGTCACACACACACAAACACACACACACACTGGGAAACTGTCTCGCACACAGACACACACAAAGGAAAATGTGTCACACACACAAACACACTGGGAAACTGTCCCCCCCCCCCCCACACACACACACACACACACACAGGGAAACTGCCTCACACACACAGAGACACTTGGAACCTGTCTCACACACACACGCACACTGGGAAACTGTCTCACACACACACACAAACAAATTGGGAAACTGTCTCATACAAAAAAACTCGGAAACTTTCTCTCACACACACATACTGGGAAACTTTCTCGCACACACTGCAAAACCTTCTCACAGCAACAAACAAACAGACTGGGAAATTGTCTCACACACACACAAACACACTCTGAGTAACTTTCACACACAAACACACACACTGGGAAACTGTCTCACACACACACACACACACTGGAAAACTGTCTCACACACACACACCGGGTAACTGTTTCACACACACACACACAGACAAACACTGGGAAACTCTCTCTCACACACACAGACACTGGAAAACTGTCTCATACACACACACACACTGGGAAACTGTCACACACACACACACAAAGGAAAATGTCTCACACACACACACACTGGGAAACTCTCTTTCTCTCTCACACACACACGCACACACACACTGGGAAACTGTCTCACACACAAAGAGACACTGGGAAACTGTCACACACACACACACACTGGGAAACTGTCTCTCTTACAGACACACAAACTGGGAAACTCTCTCATACACAAACACTGGGGAACGTTTTCACAAACACACACACACATACTGGGAAACATTCACACAAACACTGCAAAACTTTCTCACACCAACAAACAAAGAGACTGGGAAACTGTCTCACACACACACACACAGACTGGGAAACTGTCACAAACACACGCACACACAGACTGGGAAACTGTCTCAAACACACACACACTGGAAAACTATCTCGCACACATACACAGTGGGTAACTGCTTCACACACACACACTCATTGGGAAACTGTCCCACATACACACACACACACACACACACACACACACACACACAGTGGGAAACTGTCTCACACACACACACACACAAACTAGGAAAATGTCTCACACACACACACTGGGAAACTGTCACAAACACACACACACACACACTGGGAAACTGTATCACACATAGACACACACTGGGAAACTGTCTCACAAACACACAGACAGTGGGAAACTGTCACACACACACATACCGGGTAACTGTTTCAAACACACACACACACAACGGGTAACTGTTTCTCACACACACAGACACAAACTGGGAAAATGCCTCACACACACACACACACAATGGCAAACTGTCTCCCACAAACACGCACACACACTGGGAAACTGTCTCACACACACACACACACTGGAAAACTGTCACACACACACAAGCACACACACACACTGGGAAACTGTCTCTCTCACACACACACACACAAAGCAAAATGTCTCACACACACACACACACTGGGAAACTATCTCACACACACACACACACACACACATACACACTGGGAAACTGTCTCACACACACAGAGACACTGGGAAACTGTCTCACACACACACGCACACTGGGAAACTGTCTCACACACACACACAAACAAATTGGGAAACTTTCTCATACAAAAAAATTCGGAAACTTTCTCTCACACACACGTTCTAACGTTCTAACGTTCTAACACACGTTAGAAACGTTCTAACACACACTGCAAAACTTTCTCACAGCAACAAACAAACAGACTGGGAAACTGTCTCACACACACACACACACACACTCTGAGTAACTTTCACACACAAACACACACACTGGGAAACTTTCTCACACACACACGCACTGGAAAACTGTCTCACACACACACACACACCGGGCAACTGTTTCACACACACAAACACACAATAGGAAACTGTCTCACACACATACACACTGGGAAACTGTTACACACACACAAACACACACACACAATGGGAAACTGTCTCACTCACACTCACACAGGAACATGTCTCACACACACACACACTGGGAAAATGTTTTTCTCTCTCTCTCACACACACACACACACACAGTGGGAAATTGTCTCACACACACAGAGACACTGGGAAACTGTCTCTCACACACACACACTCACAAACTGGGAAACTCTTTCATACACAAACACTGGGGACCTTTTTCACACACACACACACACACTGGGAAAGATTCACACACACACTGCAAAACTTTCTCAGACCAACAAACAAAGAGACTGGGAAACTGTCTCACACACAAACACACTTAGTAACTGTCACACACACACACACACACAGACTGGGAAACTGTCTCACACACACACACACACTGGGAAGCTGTCTCTCACACACATACACAGCGGTAACTGCTTCACACACACACACTCATTGGGAAACTGTCTCACATACACACACACACACACACACACACAGACAATGGGAAATTGTCCCACACACACACACACTGGGAAACTGTCTATCACACACACACAGACTGGGAAACTGTCTCATACACACACACACACTGGGATACTGTCTCACACACACACACACACAAAGGAAAATGTCTCACACACACACACACACTGGGAAACTGTCTCACACACACACACACACACACACACACACACACACACACTGGGAAACTGTCTCACACACACCCAGAGACACTGGGAAACCGTCTCACACACACACGCACACTAGGAAACTGTCTCACACACACACACACAAAAATTGGGAAACTGTCTCATACAAAAAAATTCGGAAACTTTCTCTCACACACACACACTGCAAAACTTTCTCACAGGAACAAACAAACAGACCTGGGAAATTGTCTCACACACACACACACACACTCTGAGTAACGTTCACACAGAAACACACACACTGGGAAACTGTCTCACACACACACAGAACTGGAAAACTGTCTCACACACACACACACACCGGGTAACTGTTCCACACACACACACAAACACTGGGAAACCGTCTCACACACACACAGACACTGGAAAACTGTCTCATACACACACATACACTGGGAAACTGTCACACACACACAAACACACAATAGGAAACTGTCTCACACACATACACACTGGGAAACTGTTACACACACACAAACACAAACACACACACACTGGGAAACAGTCTCACTCACACACACACAGTAAAATGTCTCACACACACACACACTGGGAACATGTCTTTCTCTCTCTCTCTCTCTCACACACACACACACTGGGAAACTGTCTCACACACACAGAGACACTGGGAAACTGTCTCAGACACACAGACACTCAGAAACTGGGAAACACTCTCATACGCAAACACTGGGGAACTTTTTCACCCACACACACACACACACTGGGAAACATTCACACACACACTGCAAAACATTCTCACAGCAACAAACAAAGAGACTTGGAAACTGTCTCACACACACACACACTGAGTAACTGTCACACACACACACTGAATGGGAAACTGTAGCACACACACACACACTGGGAAACTGTCTATCACGCACACAAACACTGGGAAACTGTCTCATACACACACACACACTGGGAAACTGTCTCACACACACACACACAAAGGAAAATGTCTCACACACACACACACACTGGGAAACTGTTTCAAACACACAGAGACACTGGGAAACTGTCTCTCACACACACGCACACTGGGAAACTGTCTCACACACACACACAAACAAATTTGGAAACTGTCTCATAGAAAAAAACTCGGAAACTTTCTCTCTCACACACACACTGGGAAACTTTCTCACACGAACTGCAAAACGTTCTCACAGCAACAAACAAACAGACTGGGAAATTGTCTCACACACACACACACACAAACACACACACACACACTCTGAGTAACTTTCACACACAAACACAAACACACTGGGAAACTGTCTCACACACGCACACACAGACTGGGAAACTGTCTCAAACACACACACACTGGAAAACTATCTCGCACACATACACAGTGGGTAACTGCTTCACACACACACACTCATTGGGAAACTGTCCCACATACACACACACACACACACACACACACACACACACAGTGGGAAACTGTCTCACACACACACACACACAAACTAGGAAAATGTCTCACACACACACACTGGGAAACTGTCACAAACACACACACACACACACTGGGAAACTGTATCACACATAGACACACACTGGGAAACTGTCTCACAAACACACAGACAGTGGGAAACTGTCACACACACACATACCGGGATTATTTCGGTGCTGCTTCATGCTCTCGTCAGGACTTGGAAAAATTTATTAATTTTGCTTCCAATCTCCACCCCTCCATCATTTTCACGTGGTCCATCTCTGACACTTCCCTTCCCTTCCTTGACCTCTCTGTCTCAATCTCTGGTGATAGACTGTCCACCAATATCCATTACAAACCCACCGACACCCACAGCTATCTCGACTACAGCTCCTCACACCCCACTTCCTGTAAGGACTCCATCCCATTCTCTCAGTTCCTTCGCCTCCGTCGCATCTGTTCCGATGATGCTACATTCAAAAACAGTTCCTCTGACATGTCCTCCTTCTTCCTTAACCGAGGTTTTCCACCCACGGTCGTTGACAGGGCCCTCAACCGTGTCCGGCCCATCTCCCGCGCATCCGCCCTCACTCCTTCTCCTCCCTCCCAGAAACATGATAGGGTCCCCCTTGTCCTCACTTATCACCCCACCAGCCTCCGCATTCAAAGGATCATCCTCCGCCATTTCCGCCAACTCCAGCATGATGCCACTACCAAACACATCTTCCCTTCACCCCCCTTATCGGCATTCCGTAGGGATCGCTCCCTCCGGGACACCCTGGTCCACTCCTCCATCACCCCCTACTCCTCAACCCCCTCCTATGGCACAACCCCTTGCCCACGCAAAAGATGCAACACCTGCCCCTTCACTTCCTCTCTCCTCACCGTCCAAGGACCCAAACACTCCTTTCAAGTGAAGCAGCATTTCACTTGCATTTCCCCCAACTTAGTCTACTGCATTCGTTGCTCCCAATGTGGTCTCCTCTACATTGGAGAGACCAAACGTAAACTGGGCGACCGCTTTGCAGAACACCTGCGGTCTGTCCGCAAGAATGACCCAAACCTCCCTGTCGCTTGCCATTTTAACACTCCACCCTGCTCTCTTGCCCACATGTCTGTCCTTGGCTTGCTGCATTGTTCCAGTGAAGCCCAACGCAAACTGGAGGAACAACACCTCATCTTCCGACTAGGGACTTTACAGCCTTCCGGACTGAATATTGAATTCAACAACTTTAGGTCGTGAGTCCCCTCCCCCATCCTCACCCCCTTTCTGTTTCCCCCTTCTCTTTTTTTTTTCCCAATAAATTATAAAGATTTTCCTTTTCCCACCTATTTCCATTATATAAAATAAAAAAAAAAAAACCCACTAGAACTATACCTTGAGTGCCCTACCATCCATTCTTAATTAGCACATTCGTTTAGATAATATCACCAACTTTATCTTTAACACCTATGTGTTCTATTGTACTATTGTTGTTGACATCTTTTGATATTCTGCTTCTATCACTGCTTGTTTGTCGCTACAACCACACCAACCCCCTCCACCTCTCTGTCTCTCTATCTCTCCGCCCCCCACACACACACCTTAAACCAGCTTATATTTCAGCTCTTTCCTGGACTCGAACTCAAGTTCTGTCGAAGGGTCATGAGGACTCGAAACGTCAACTCTTTTCTTCTCCGCCGATGCTGCCAGACCTGCTGAGTTTTTCCAGGTAATTCTGTTTTTGTTTTGGATTTCCAGCATCCGCAGTTTTTTTGTTTTTATCACATACCGGGTAACTGTTTCAAACACACACACACACAACGGGTAACTGTTTCTCACACACACACACACAAACTGGGAAAATGCCTCACACACACACACACACAATGGCAAACTGTCTCCCACAAACACGCACACACACTGGGAAACTGTCTCACACACACACACACACTGGAAAACTGTCACACACACACAAGCACACACACACACTGGGAAACTGTCTCTCTCTCACACACACACACAAAGCAAAATGTCTCACACACACACACACACTGGGAAACTATCTCACACACACACACACACACACATACACACTGGGAAACTGTCTCACACACACAGAGACACTGGAAAACTGTCTCACACACACACACACACCGGGTAACTGTCACACACACACACACACACACAAACACTGGGAAACTGTCTCACACACACACAGACACTGGAAAACTGTCTCATACACACACACACTGGGAAACTGTCACACACACACAAACACACAATGGGAAAATGTCTCACACACACACACTGGGAAACTGTTACACACACACAAACACACACACACACTGGGAAACTGTCTCACTCACACACACACAGGAAAATGTCTCACACACACACACAATGGGAAACTGTCTTTCTCTCGCAGACACACACACACACACACACAGGGAAACTGTCTCACACACACAGAGACACTGGGAAACTGTCTCACTCACACACACACACACACAAACTGGGAAACTCTCTCATACACAAACACTGGGGAACTTTTTTCACACACACACACACACAAAGGGAAACATTCACACACACACTGCAAAACTTTCTCACACCAACAAACAAAGAGACTGGGAAACTGTCTCTCACACACACACACTGAGTAACTGTCACACACACACACACACACACAGAATGGGAAACTGTCCCACACACACACACACTGTGAAACTGTCTCTCACACACACACACAAAGGAAAATGTCTCACACACACACAAGCACACTGGGCACCATCTCTCTCACACACACCCACACTGGGAAACTGTCTCACAAACACACACACACACTGGGAAACTGTCTCACTCACACACACACACACACGTTCGAAACTGTCTCATACACAAACACACATTCGCAACTGTGTCACACACAAACATACACCCACACACAGGGAAACTGTCTTACACACACACAAAGGGAAACTGTCACAAACACACACACCTGGAAACTGTCTCAAACACACACACACTTGGAAACTGTCTCACACACACGCACAAACTGGGAAACTGTCTCACTCGCAGACACATACACACACTGGGAAACTGTCTCACAAACACAGAGACACTGGGAAACTGTCTCTCACACACGCGCACACTGGGAAACTGTCTCACACACACACACACAAACAAATTGGGAAACTGTCTCATACACAAACACACATTCGCAACTGTGTCACACACAAACATACACCCACACACAGGGAAACTGTCTTACACACACACAAAGGGAAACTGTCACAAACACACACACCTGGAAACTGTCTCAAACACACACACACTTGGAAACTGTCTCACACACACGCACAAACTGGGAAACTGTCTCACTCGCAGACACATACACACACTGGGAAACTGTCTCACAAACACAGAGACACTGGGAAACTGTCTCTCACACACGCGCACACTGGGAAACTGTCTCACACACACACACACAAACAAATTGGGAAACTGTCTCATACAAAAAAACTCGGAAACTTTCTCTCTCTCACACACACACACTGGGAAACGATCTCACACACACACTGCAAAAATTTCTCACAGCAACAAACAAACAGACTGGGAAATTGTCTCACACACACACACACTGGGAAACTGTTTCACACACAAACACACACACACACTGGGAAACTGTCTCACTCACACACACACACAGGAAAATGTCTTCACACACACACACTGGGAAACTGTCTTTCTCTCACACACACACACACACACACACTGGGAAACTGTCTCTCACACACAGAGACACTGGGAAACTGTCTCACACACACACGCACACTGGGAAACTGTCTCAAACACACACACACACAAACACAAACTGGGAAACTCTCTCATACACAAACACTGGGGAACTTTTTCATACACACACACACACACTGGGAAACATTCACACACACACTGCAAAACTTTCTCACACCAACAAACAAAGAGACTGGGAAACTGTCTCACACAGACACACACTGAGTAACTGTCACACACACGCACACACACAGACTGGGAAACTGTCTCACACACACACACACTGGAAAACTGTCTCACACACATACACAGCGGGTAACTGCTTCACACACACACACTCATTGGGAAACTGTCTCACATACACACACACAGACATGCACAGTGGGAAACTGTCTCACACACACACACACACACACACACAAACTAGGAAAATGTCTCGCAAACACACACACATTGGGAAACTGTCACAAACACACACACACACACACACATACTGGGAAACTGTCTCACACATAGACACACACTGGGAAACTGTCTCACAAAAAGACTGTGGGAAACTGTCTCACACACACACATACCGGGTAACTGTTTCAAACACACACACACACCGGGTAACTGTTTCACACACACACACACAAACAAACTGGGAAAATGCCTCACACACACACACACACAATGGCAAACTGTCTCCCACAAACACGCACACACACTGGGAAACTGTCTCACACACACACACACACTGGAAAACTGTCACACACACACAAGCACACACACACACTGGGAAACTGTCTCTCTCACACACACACACACAAAGCAAAATGTCTCACACACACACACACACTGGGAAACTATCTCACACACACACACACACACACACATACACACTGGGAAACTGTCTCACACACACAGAGACACTGGGAAACTGTCTCACACACACATGCACACTGGGAAACTGTCTCACACACACACACAAACAAATTGGGAAACTTTCTCATACAAAAAAATTCGGAAACTTTCTCTCACACACACGTTCTAACGTTCTAACGTTCTAACACACGTTAGAAACGTTCTAACACACACTGCAAAACTTTCTCACAGCAACAAACAAACAGACTGGGAAACTGTCTCACACACACACACACACACACTCTGAGTAACTTTCACACACAAACACACACACTGGGAAACTTTTTCACACACACACGCACTGGAAAACTGTCTCACACACACACACACACCGGGCAACTGTTTCACACACACAAACACACAATAGGAAACTGTCTCACACACATACACACTGGGAAACTGTTACACACACACAAACACACACACACAATGGGAAACTGTCTCACTCACACTCACACAGGAACATGTCTCACACACACACACACTGGGAAAATGTTTTTCTCTCTCTCTCACACACACACACACACACAGTGGGAAATTGTCTCACACACACAGAGACACTGGGAAACTGTCTCTCACACACACACACTCACAAACTGGGAAACTCTTTCATACACAAACACTGGGGACCTTTTTCACACACACACACACACACTGGGAAAGATTCACACACACACTGCAAAACTTTCTCAGACCAACAAACAAAGAGACTGGGAAACTGTCTCACACACAAACACACTTAGTAACTGTCACACACACACACACACACAGACTGGGAAACTGTCTCACACACACACACACACACTGGGAAGCTGTCTCTCACACACATACACAGCGGTAACTGCTTCACACACACACACTCATTGGGAAACTGTCTCACATACACACACACACACACACACACACAGACAATGGGAAATTGTCCCACACACACACACACTGGGAAACTGTCTATCACACACACACAGACTGGGAAACTGTCTCATACACACACACACACTGGGATACTGTCTCACACACACACACACACAAAGGAAAATGTCTCACACACACACACACACTGGGAAACTGTCTCACACACACACACACACACACACACACACACACACACTGGGAAACTGTCTCACACACACCCAGAGACACTGGGAAACCGTCTCACACACACACGCACACTAGGAAACTGTCTCACACACACACACACAAAAATTGGGAAACTGTCTCATACAAAAAAATTCGGAAACTTTCTCTCACACACACACACTGCAAAACTTTCTCACAGGAACAAACAAACAGACCTGGGAAATTGTCTCACACACACACACACACACTCTGAGTAACGTTCACACAGAAACACACACACTGGGAAACTGTCTCACACACACACAGAACTGGAAAACTGTCTCACACACACACACACACACCGGGTAACTGTTCCACACACACACACAAACACTGGGAAACCGTCTCACACACACACAGACACTGGAAAACTGTCTCATACACACACATACACTGGGAAACTGTCACACACACACAAACACACAATAGGAAACTGTCTCACACACATACACACTGGGAAACTGTTACACACACACAAACACACACACACACACACTGGGAAACAGTCTCACTCACACACACACAGTAAAATGTCTCACACACACACACACTGGGAACATGTCTTTCTCTCTCTCTCTCTCTCACACACACACACACTGGGAAACTGTCTCACACACACAGAGACACTGGGAAACTGTCTCTCACACACGCGCACACTGGGAAACTGTCTCACACACACACACACAAACAAATTGGGAAACTGTCTCATACAAAAAAACTCGGAAACTTTCTCTCTCTCACACACACACACTGGGAAACTATCTCACACACACACTGCAAAAATTTCTCACAGCAACAAACAAACAGACTGGGAAATTGTCTCACACACACACACACTGGGAAACTGTTTCACACACAAACACACACACACACTGGGAAACTGTCTCACTCACACACACACACAGGAAAATGTCTTCACACACACACACTGGGAAACTGTCTTTCTCTCACACACACACACACACACACACTGGGAAACTGTCTCTCACACACAGAGACACTGGGAAACTGTCTCACACACACACGCACACTGGGAAACTGTCTCAAACACACACACACACAAACACAAACTGGGAAACTCTCTCATACACAAACACTGGGGAACTTTTTCATACACACACACACACATTGGGAAACATTCACACACACACTGCAAAACTTTCTCACACCAACAAACAAAGAGACTGGGAAACTGTCTCACACAGACACACACTGAGTAACTGTCACACACACATACACAGCGGGTAACTGCTTCACACAGACACACTCATTGGGAAACTGTCTCACACACACACACACACACACACACATGCACAGTGGGAAACTGTCTCACATACACACACACACAAAATGGGAAAATGTCTCACACACACACACACATTGGGAAACTGTCACAAACACACACACACACACACACACACACACACTGGGTAACTGTCTCACACATAGACACACACTGGGAAACTGTCTCACAAACAAACAGACTGTGGGAAACTGTCTCACACACACACATACCGGGTAACTGTTTCAAACACACACACACACCGGGTAACTGTTTCACACACACACACACACACAAACAAACTGGGAAAATGCCTCACACACACACACACACACAATGGCAAACTGTCTCCCACAAACACACACACACACTGGGAAACTGTCTCTCTCACACACACACACACTGGAAAATTGTCACATACACACAAACACACACAAACACTGGGAAACTGTCTCACGCACACACTCACAAAGGAAAATGTGTCACACACACACACACACTGGGAAACTGTCTCACACACACAGAGACACTGGGAAACTGTCTCACACACACTCGCACATTGGGAGACTGTCTCTCACACACACACAAACAAATTGGGAAACTGTCTCATACAAAAAAAAAACTCGGAAACTTTCTCACACACACACACACACACACACTGGGAAACTGTCTCACACACACAGAAACACTGGGAAACAGTCTCACACACACACACACACAAACTGGGAAACTCATACACAAAGACTGGGGAACTTATTCACACACACACACACACACACTGGGAAACATTCACACACACACTGCAAAACTTTCTCACACCAACAAACAAAGAGACTGGGAAACTGTGTCACACACACACACACTGAGTAACTGTCACACACACACACACACAGAATGGGAAACTGTCCCACACACACACACACTGGGAAACTGTCTCACACACACAAACACACTGGGCACCATCTCTCTCCCACACACACACACACACTGGGAAATTGTCTCACAAACACACACACACACAGGAAAATGTCTCACACACACACACACACACTGGGAAACTGTCTTTCTCTCTCACACACACACACACACACTGGGAAACTGTCTCACACACACAGAGACACTGGGAAACTGTCTCACACACACACACACACACACACACACACACAAACTGGGAAACACTCTCATACACAAACACTGGGGAGATTTTTCACACACACACTCACACACACTGGGAAACATTCACACACACACTGCAAAACCTTCTCACACCAACAAACAAAGAGACTGGGAAACTGTCTCACACACACACACACTGAGTAACTGACACACACACACACACGCAGAATGGGAAACTGTCCCACACACACACACACTGGGAATCTATCTCTCACACACACACACACACTGGGAAACTGTCTCACACACAAACACACATTTGCAACTGTGTCACACACAAACATACACCCACACACAGGGAAACTGTCTCACACACACACACTGGGAAACTGTGTCACAAGCACACACACCTGGAAACTGTCTCAAACACACACACACTTGGAAACTGTCTCACACACACACACACACTGGGAAACTGTCTCACAAGCACACACACAAAGTGGGAAACTGTCTCACACACACACACTGGGAAACTGTCTTTCTCTCACACACAAACACACACACACTGGGAAACTGTCTCACACACACAGAGACACTGGGAAACTGTCTCAAACACACACACGCACACACAAACTGGGAAACTCTCTCATACACAAACACTGGGGAACTTTTTCACACACACACACACACACACTGGGAAACATTCACACACACACTGCAAAACTTTCTCACACCAACAAACAAAGAGACTGGGAAAAAGTCTCACACACACAGACACTGAGTAACTGTCACACACACACACACACACACACAGAATGGGAAACTGTCCCACACACACACACACACACACACACTGGGAAACTGTCTCACACACACAGAGACACTGGGAAACTGTCTCACACACACACGCACACTGGGAAAATGTCTCACACACACACACAAACAAATTGGGAAACTGTCTCATAGAAAAAAGCTCGAAAACTTTCTCTCACATACACAAACTGGGAATGTTTCTCACACAAACTGCAAAACTTTCTCACAGCAACAAACAAACAGACTGGGAAATTGTCTCACACACACAAACACACACACTCTGAGTAATTTTCACACACAAACACACACACTGGGAAACTGTCTCACACACACACGCACACTGGAAAACTGTCTCACACACATACACACCGGGTAACTCTTTCACACACACACACACACAAACACTGGAAAACTGTCTCATACACACACACACTGGGAAACTGTTACACACACACAAACGCACACACACACTGGGAAACTGTCTCACTCACACACACACACAGGAAAATGTCTCACACACACACACATTGGGAAACTGTCTCTCTCTCACACACAGGCCCACACACAGGGAAACTGTCTTACACAAACAGATGCACACACACTTGGAAACTGTCTCTCACACTCACACACACACTGGGAAACTGTCTCACACACACACACACTCAGGAACAACTGTCTCACACACACACACACACATACTGGGAAAATGTCTCACACACACACACACTGGGAAACTGTCTCACATACACACACTGGGAAACAGTCTCACACAAACACATACACTGGTAAGCTGTCTCACACACACACACACTGGGAAATTGTCCCACAGACACACAATGGGAAACTGTCTCTCACACACACACACACTGGGAAACTGTCTCACACACACACACTGGGAAACTGTCTCTCACACACACACACACACACACGCACACTGGGAAACTGTCTCACAAACACAGAGACACTGGGAAACTGTCTCACACACACACGCACACTGGGAAACTGTCTCACACACACACACAAACAAATTGGGAAACTGTCTCATAGAAAAAAACTCCGAAACATTCTCTCACACACACACACACATTGGGAAACTTTCTCACACACACTGCAAAACTTACTCACAGCAACAAACAAACAGACTGGGAAATTGTCCCACACACACACACACACACACACTCTGAGTAACTTTCACACACAAACACAAACACACTGGGAAACTGTCTCACACACACACACACACTGGAAAACTGTCTCTCACACACACACACATACCGGGTAACTGTTTCACACACACACACACACAAACACTGGGAAACTGTCTCACACACACACAGACACTGGAAAACTGTCTTATACACACACACACTGGAAAACTGTCTCTCACACACACAAACACACAATGGGAAACTGTTTCACAAACACACACACTGGGAAAATGTTACACACACACAAACACACAGGCACACTGGGAAACTGTCTCACTCACACACACACACACAGGAAGATGTCTCACACACACACACATTGGGAAACTGTATTTCTCTCACACACACATACACACACTGGGAAACTTTCTCTCACACACAGAGACACTGGGAAACTGTCTCTCTCACACACACACACCCTGGGAAACTGTCTCTCTCACACACACACACACACACACACATAAACTGGGAAACTCATACACAAACACTGGGGAAATTTTTCACACACACACACACACACACACACACACTGGGAAACTGTCTCACACACATACACAGCGGGTAACTGCTTCACACACACACAGTCATTGGGAAACTGTCTCACATACACAAACACACACACACACTGGGAAACTGTCTCACACACAAACACACAAAGGAAAATGTTTCACACACACACACAAACTGGGAAACTCTCTCTCTCTCACACACACACACACACACACACAATGGGAAACTGTCTCACACACACAGAGTCACTTTGAAACTGTCTCACACATACACACAAACTGGGAAACTGTCTCACACACACACACAAACAAATTGGGAAACTGTCTCATACAAAAAAACTCGGAAACTTTCTCACACACAAACACACACACACACACACACACAATGGGAAACTTTCACAAACACACTGCAAAACGTTCTCACATCAACATCAAACAGAATGGGAAATTGTCTCACACACACACACACACACACACACTTTGAGTAACTTTCACACACAAACACACACATTGGGAAACTGCCACACACCCACAAACACACAATGGGAAACTGTCTCACCCACACACACACTGGGAAACTGTTACACGCACACAAACAC
This sequence comes from Carcharodon carcharias, assembly GCF_017639515.1. NCBI lineage: Eukaryota > Metazoa > Chordata > Chondrichthyes > Lamniformes > Lamnidae > Carcharodon > Carcharodon carcharias. The sequence continues at coordinate 97,963,050 of NC_054473.1, forward strand.
ACACACACACTGGGAAACTGTCTCAGTCACACACACACAGGAAAATGTCTCACACAAACACACACTGGGAAACTGTCTTTCTCTCACACACAAACACACATACACTGGGAAACTGTCTCACACACACAGAGACACTGGGAAACTGTCTCAAACACACACACGCACACACAAACTGGGAAACTCTCTCATACACAAACACTGGGGAACTTTTTCACACACACACACACACACACTGGGAAACATTCACACACACACTGCAAAACTTTCTCACACCAACATTCAAAGAGACTGGGAAAAAGTCTCACACACACAGACACTGAGTAACTGTCACACACACACACACACACACACAGAATGGGAAACTGTCCCACACACACACACACACACACACACTGGGAAACTGTCTCACACACACAGAGACACTGGGAAACTGTCTCACACACACACGCACACTGGGAAAATGTCTCACACACACACACAAACAAATTGGGAAACTGTCTCATAGAAAAAAGCTCGAAAACTTTCTCTCACATACACAAACTGGGAATGTTTCTCACACAAACTGCAAAACTTTCTCACAGCAACAAACAAACAGACTGGGAAATTGTCTCACACACACAAACACACACACTCTGAGTAATTTTCACACACAAACACACACACTGGGAAACTGTCTCACACACACACGCACACTGGAAAACTGTCTCACACACATACACACCGGGTAACTCTTTCACACACACACACACACAAACACTGGAAAACTGTCTCATACACACACACACTGGGAAACTGTTACACACACACAAACGCACACACACACTGGGAAACTGTCTCACTCACACACACACACAGGAAAATGTCTCACACACACACACATTGGGAAACTGTCTCTCTCTCACACACAGGCCCACACACAGGGAAACTGTCTTACACAAACAGATGCACACACACTTGGAAACTGTCTCTCACACTCACACACACACTGGGAAACTGTCTCACACACACACACACTCAGGAACAACTGTCTCACACACACACACACACATACTGGGAAAATGTCTCACACACACACACACTGGGAAACTGTCTCACATACACACACTGGGAAACAGTCTCACACAAACACATACACTGGTAAGCTGTCTCACACACACACACACTGGGAAATTGTCCCACAGACACACAATGGGAAACTGTCTCTCACACACACACACACTGGGAAACTGTCTCACACACACACACTGGGAAACTGTCTCTCACACACACACACACACACACGCACACTGGGAAACTGTCTCACAAACACAGAGACACTGGGAAACTGTCTCACACACACACGCACACTGGGAAACTGTCTCACACACACACACAAACAAATTGGGAAACTGTCTCATAGAAAAAAACTCCGAAACATTCTCTCACACACACACACACATTGGGAAACTTTCTCACACACACTGCAAAACTTACTCACAGCAACAAACAAACAGACTGGGAAATTGTCCCACACACACACACACACACACACTCTGAGTAACTTTCACACACAAACACAAACACACTGGGAAACTGTCTCACACACACACACACACTGGAAAACTGTCTCTCACACACACACACATACCGGGTAACTGTTTCACACACACACACACACAAACACTGGGAAACTGTCTCACACACACACAGACACTGGAAAACTGTCTTATACACACACACACTGGAAAACTGTCTCTCACACACACAAACACACAATGGGAAACTGTTTCACAAACACACACACTGGGAAAATGTTACACACACACAAACACACAGGCACACTGGGAAACTGTCTCACTCACACACACACACACAGGAAGATGTCTCACACACACACACATTGGGAAACTGTATTTCTCTCACACACACATACACACACTGGGAAACTTTCTCTCACACACAGAGACACTGGGAAACTGTCTCTCTCACACACACACACCCTGGGAAACTGTCTCTCTCACACACACACACACACACACACACATAAACTGGGAAACTCATACACAAACACTGGGGAAATTTTTCACACACACACACACACACACTGGGAAACTGTCTCACACACATACACAGCGGGTAACTGCTTCACACACACACAGTCATTGGGAAACTGTCTCACATACACAAACACACACACACACTGGGAAACTGTCTCACACACAAACACACAAAGGAAAATGTTTCACACACACACACAAACTGGGAAACTCTCTCTCTCTCACACACACACACACACACACACAATGGGAAACTGTCTCACACACACAGAGTCACTTTGAAACTGTCTCACACATACACACAAACTGGGAAACTGTCTCACACACACACACACACACAAACAAATTGGGAAACTGTCTCATACAAAAAAACTCGGAAACTTTCTCACACACAAACACACACACACACACACACACAATGGGAAACTTTCACAAACACACTGCAAAACGTTCTCACATCAACATCAAACAGAATGGGAAATTGTCTCACACACACACACACACACACACACTTTGAGTAACTTTCACACACAAACACACACATTGGGAAACTGCCACACACCCACAAACACACAATGGGAAACTGTCTCACCCACACACACACTGGGAAACTGTTACACGCACACAAACACACACACACACTGGGAAACTGTCTCAGTCACACACACACAGGAAAATGTCTCACACAAACACACACTGGGAAACTGTCTTTCTCTCACACACAAACACACATACACTGGGAAACTGTCTCACACACACAGAGACACTGGGAAACTGTCTCAAACACACACACGCACACACAAACTGGGAAACTCTCTCATACACAAACACTGGGGAACTTTTTCACACACACACACACACACTGGGAAACATTCACACACACACTGCAAAACTTTCTCACACCAACAAACAAAGAGACTGGGAAACTGTCTCACACACAAACACACTGAGTAACTGTCACACACACACACACACAGAATGGGAAACTGTCCCACACACACACTGGGAAACTGTCTCACTCACACAAACACAGGAAAATATCTCACACACACACAAACTTGGAAACTGTCTTGCTCTCTCTCACACACACACACACACACACTGGGAAACTGTCTCACACACACAGAAACACTGGGAAACAGTCTCACACACACACACACACAAACTGGGAAACTCATACACAAAGACTGGGGAACTTATTCACACACACACACACACACACTGGGAAACATTCACACACACACTGCAAAACTTTCTCACACCAACAAACAAAGAGACTGGGAAACTGCCTCACACACACACACACTGAGTAACTGTCACACACACACACACACAGAATGGGAAACTGTCCCACACACACACACACTGGGAAACTGTCTCACACACACAAACACACTGGGCACCATCTCTCTCCCACACACACACACACACTGGGAAATTGTCTCACAAACACACACACACACAGGAAAATGTCTCTCACACACACACACACTGGGAAACTGTCTTTCTCTCTCTCACACACACACACACACTGGGAAACTGTCTCACACACACAGAGACACTGGGAAACTGTCTCACACACACACACACACACACACACACACACACACACAAACTGGGAAACACTCTCATACACAAACACTGGGGAGATTTTTCACACACACACTCACACACACTGGGAAACATTCACACACACACTGCAAAACCTTCTCACACCAACAAACAAAGAGACTGGGAAACTGTCTCACACACACACACACTGAGTAACTGACACACACACACACACGCAGAATGGGAAACTGTCCCACACACACACACACTGGGAATCTATCTCTCACACACACACACACTGGGAAACTGTCTCACACACAAACACACATTTGCAACTGTGTCACACACAAACATACACCCACACACAGGGAAACTGTCTCACACACACACACTGGGAAACTGTGTCACAAGCACACACACCTGGAAACTGTCTCAAACATACACACACTTGGAAACTGTCTCACACACACACACACACTGGGAAACTGTCTCACAAGCACACACACAAAGTGGGAAACTGTCTCACACACACACACTGGGAAACTGTCTTTCTCTCACACACAAACACACACACACTGGGAAACTGTCTCACACACACAGAGACACTGGGAAACTGTCTCAAACACACACACGCACACACAAACTGGGAAACTCTCTCATACACAAACACTGGGGAACTTTTTCACACACACACACACACACACTGGGAAACATTCACACACACACTGCAAAACTTTCTCACACCAACAAACAAAGAGACTGGGAAAAAGTCTCACACACACACACACTGAGTAACTGTCACACACACACACACACACAGAATGGGAAACTGTCCCACACACACACACACTGGGAAACTGTCTCACTCACACACACACAGGAAAATGTCTCACACACACACACACTTGGAAACTGTCTTTCTCTCTCACACACACACACACACACACTGGGAAACTGTCTCACACACACAGAGACACTGGGAAACAGTCTCACACACACACACACAAACTGGGAAACTCTCTCATACACAAACACTTGGGAACTTTTTCACACACACACACACACTGGGAAACATTCACACACACACTGCAAAACTTTCTCACACCAACAAACAAAGAGACTGGGAAACTGTCTCACACACACACACACTGAGTAACTGTCACACACACACACACACAGAATGGGAAACTGTCCCACAAACACACTGACTGGGAAACTGTCTCTCACACACACACACTGGGAAACTGTCTCACACACATACACAGCGGGTAACTGCTTCACACGCACACAGTCATTGGGAAACTGTCTCACATACACAAACACACACACACACTGGGAAACTGTCTCACACACACACACACAAAGGGAAATGTCTCACACACACACACACACTGGGAAATTCTCTCTCTCTCTCAGACACACACACACACACAATGGGAAACTGTCTCACACACACAGAGACACTGGGAAACTGTCTCACACATACACACAAACTGGGAAACTGTCTCACACACACAGAGACACTGGAAAACTGTCTCACACATACACACAAATTGGGAAACTGTCTCATTCAAAAAAACTCGGAAACTTTCTCTCTCACACACACACACACACACACACAATGGGAAACTTTCACACACACACTGCAAAACTTTCTCACATCAACAAACAAACAGAATGGGAAATTGTCTCACACACACACACACACACACTGAGTAACTTTCACACACAAACACACACATTGGGAAACTGCCACACACCCACAAACACACAATGGGAAACTGTCTCACCCACACACACACTGGTAAACTGTTACACACACACAAACACACACACACACTGGGAAACTGTCTCACTCACACACACACAGGAAAATGTCTCTCACACACACACACTGGGAAACTGTCTTTCTCTCACACACAAACACACACACACTGGGAAACTGTCTCACACACACACAGACACTGGGAAACTGTCTCAAACACACACACGTACACACAAACTGGGAAACTCTCTCATACACAAACATTGGGGAACTTTTTCACACACACACACACACACTGGGAAACATTCACACACACAATGCAAAACTTTCTCACACCAACAAACGAAGAGACTGGGAAACTGTCTCACACACACACACACTGAGTAACTGTCACACACACACACACACAGAATGGGAAACTGTCCCACACACACACACACTGGGAAACTGTCTCACTCACACACACACAGGAAAATGTCTCTCACACACACACACTTGGAAACTGTCTTTCTCTCTCTCACACACACACACACACACTGGGAAACTGTCTCACACACACAGAGACACTGGGAAACTGTCTCACACACACACACACACAAACTGGGAAACTCTCTCATACACAAACACTGGGGAACTTTTTCACACACACACACACACACACACACACTGGGAAACATTCACACACACACTGCAAAACTTTCTCACACCAACAAACAAAGAGACTGGGAAACTGTCTCACACACACACACACTGAGTAACTGTCACACACACACACACACAGAATGGGAAACTGTCCCACACACACACACACTGGGAAACTGTCTCTCACACACACACACACTGGGAAACTGTCTCACACACACACGCACACTGGGCACCATCTCTCTCACACACACACACACACTGGGAAATTGTCTCAGAAACACACACACACACTGGGAAACTGTCTCACTCGCACACACACACACACATTCGAAACTGTGTCACACACAAACATACACCCACACACAGGGAAACTGTCTCACACACACACACTGGGAAACTGTGTCACAGACACACACACCTGGAAACTGTCTCAAACACAGACACACTTGGAAACTGTCTCACACATACACACACACTGGGAAACTGTCTCACAAGCACACACACAAATTGGGAAACTGTCTCACACACACACACTGGGAAACTGTCTTACACACACACACTGGGAAACTGTCAAACACACACACACACTGGGAAACTGTTTCAAACAAACAGACACACACACTGGGAAACTGTCTCACATACACACACACTCACATCGTGGGAAAATGTCTCACACATACACACACACACTCGGAAACTCTCTCTCACACACACACACACACACACACTGGGAAACTGTCTCACACACACTGTGAATGTATCTCACACAGAAAAACTGGGAAACTGTCTCTCTCTCACACACATGCACACACACAGGGAAACTGTCTTACACAAACACACGCACACACACTTGGAAACTGTCTCTCACACTCACACACACACTGGGAAACGGTCTCAAACACACACACACTCAGGAAAAACTGTCTCACACACACACACACATACTGGGAAAATGTCTCACACACACACACTGGGAAACAGTCTCACACAAACACATACACTGGGAAACTGTCTCTCTCTCACACACACACATTGGGAAATTGTCTCTCTCACACAGACACACACACACACACACACACACACTGGGCAACAGTCTCTCTCACACACACCCACACTGGGAAACTGTCTCACAAACACACACACACACTGGGAAACTGTCTCAGTCACACACACACAGGAAAATGTCTCACACAAACACACACTGGGAAACTGTCTTTCTCTCACACACAAACACACACACACTGGGAAACTGTCTCACACACACAGAGACACTGGGAAACTGTCTCAAACACACACACGCACACACAAACTGGGAAACTCTCTCATACACAAACACTGGGGAACTTTTTCACACACACACACACACTGGGAAACATTCACACACACACTGCAAAACTTTCTCACACCAACAAACAAAGAGACTGGGAAACTGTCTCACACACACACACACTGAGTAACTGTCACACACACACACACACAGAATGGGAAACTGTCCCACACACACACACACTGGGAAACTGTCTCACACACACAAACACACTGGGCACCATCTCTCTCCCACACACACACACACACTGGGAAATTGTCTCACAAACACACACACACACTGGGAAACTGTCTCACTCACACACACACACACACACACATTCGAAACTGTCTCACACACAAACACACATTCGCAACTGTGTCACACACAAACATACACCCACACACAGGGAAACTGTCTCACACACACACACTGGGAAACTGTGTCACAAACACACACACCTGGAAACTGTCTCAAACACAGACACACTTGGAAACTGTCTCACACACACACACAAACACACTGGGAAACTGTCTCACTCACACACACACAGGAAAATGTCTCACACACACACACACACTGGGAAACTGTCTTTCTCTCTCACACACACACACACACACTGGGAAACTGTCTCACACACACAGAGACACTGGGAAACTGTCTCACACACACACACACACACACACACAAACTGGGAAACACTCTCATACACAAACACTGGGGAGATTTTTCACACACACACTCACACACACTGGGAAACATTCACACACACACTGCAAAACCTTCTCACACCAACAAACAAAGAGACTGGGAAACTGTCTCACACACACACACACTGAGTAACTGACACACACACACACACGCAGAATGGGAAACTGTCCCACACACACACACACTGGGAATCTATCTCTCACACACACACACACTGGGAAACTGTCTCACACACAAACACACATTTGCAACTGTGTCACACACAAACATACACCCACACACAGGGAAACTGTCTCACACACACACACTGGGAAACTGTGTCACAAGCACACACACCTGGAAACTGTCTCAAACACACACACACTTGGAAACTGTCTCACACACACACACACACTGGGAAACTGTCTCACAAGCACACACACAAAGTGGGAAACTGTCTCACACACACACACTGGGAAACTGTATTTCTCTCACACACAAACACACACACACTGGGAAACTGTCTCACACACACAGAGACACTGGGAAACTGTCTCAAACACACACACGCACACACAAACTGGGAAACTCTCTCATACACAAACACTGGGGAACTTTTTCACAGAAAAACACACACACACACTGGGAAACATTCACACACACACTGCAAAACTTTCTCACACCAACAAACAAAGAGACTGGGAAAAAGTCTCACACACACACACACTGAGTAACTGTCACACACACACACACACACACAGAATGGGAAACTGTCCCACACACACACACACTGGGAAACTGTCTCACTCACACACACACAGGAAAATGTCTCACACACACACACACTTGGAAACTGTCTTTCTCTCTCACACACACACACACACACACTGGGAAACTGTCTCACACACACAGAGACACTGGGAAACAGTCTCACACACACACACACAAACTGGGAAACTCTCTCATACACAAACACTGGGGAACTTTTTCACACACACACACACACACACTGGGAAACATTCACACACACACTGCAAAACTTTCTCACACCAACAAACAAAGAGACTGGGAAACTGTCTCACACACACACACACTGAGTAACTGTCACACACACACACACACAGAATGGGAAACTGTCCCACAAACACACACACTGGGAAACTGTCTCTCACACACACACACACTGGGAAACTGTCTCACACACATACACAGCGGGTAACTGCTTCACACGCACACAGTCATTGGGAAACTGTCTCACATACACAAACACACACACACACTGGGAAGCTGTCTCACACACACACACACAAAGGAAAATGTCTCACACACACACACACACTGGGAAATTCTCTCTCTCTCTCAGACACACACACACACACAATGGGAAACTGTCTCACACACACAGAGACACTGGGAAACTGTCTCACACATACACACAAACTGGGAAACTGTCTCACACACACAGAGACACTGGAAAACTGTCTCACACATACACACAAATTGGGAAACTGTCTCATTCAAAAAAACTCGGAAACTTTCTCTCTCACACACACACACACACACACACAATGGGAAACTTTCACACACACACTGCAAAACTTTCTCACATCAACAAACAAACAGAATGGGAAATTGTCTCACACACACACACACACACACTGAGTAACTTTCACACACAAACACACACATTGGGAAACTGCCACACACCCACAAACACACAATGGGAAACTGTCTCACCCACACACACACTGGTAAACTGTTACACACACACAAACACACACACACACTGGGAAACTGTCTCACTCACACACACACAGGAAAATGTCTCACACACACACACACTGGGAAACTGTCTTTCTCTCACACACAAACACACACACACTGGGAAACAGTCTCACACACACAGAGACACTGGGAAACTGTCTCAAACACACACACGTACACACAAACTGGGAAACTCTCTCATACACAAACATTGGGGAACTTTTTCACACACACACACACACACTGGGAAACATTCACACACACAATGCAAAACTTTCTAACACCAACAAACGAAGAGACTGGGAAACTGTCTCACACACACACACACTGAGTAACTGTCACACACACACACACACAGAATGGGAAACTGTCCCACACACACACACACTGGGAAACTGTCTCACTCACACACACACAGGAAAATGTCTCTCACACACACACACTTGGAAACTGTCTTTCTCTCTCTCACACACACACACACACACTGGGAAACTGTCTCACACACACAGAGACACTGGGAAACTGTCTCAAACACACACACACACAAACTGGGAAACTCTCTCATACACAAACACTGGCGAACTTTTTCACGCACACACACACACACACACACACACTGGGAAACATTCACACACACACTGCAAATCTTTCTCACACCAACAAGCAAAGAGACTGGGAAACTGTCTCACACACACACACACTGAGTAACTGTCACACACACACACACACAGAATGGGAAACTGTCCCACACACACACACACTGGGAAACTGTCTCTCACACACACACACACTGGGAAACTGTCTCACACACACACGCACACTGGGCACCATCTCTCTCACACACACACACACAGTGGGAAATTGTCTCAGAAACACACACACACACTGGGAAACTGTCTCACTCGCACACACACACACACATTCGAAACTGTCTCACACACAAACATACACCCACACACAGGGAAACTGTCTCACACACACACACTGGGAAACTGTGTCACAGACACACACGCCTGGAAACTGTCTCAAACACAGACACACTTGGAAACTGTCTCACACATACACACACACTGGGAAACTGTCTCACAAGCACACACACAAATTGGGAAACTGTCTCACACACACACACTGGGAAACTGTCTTACACACACACACTGGGAAACTGTCAAACACACACACACACTGGGAAACTGTTTCAAACAAACAGACACACACACTGGGAAACTGTCTCACATACACACACACTCACATCGTGGGAAAATGTCTCACACATACACACACACACTCGGAAACTCTCTCACACACACACACACACACACTGGGAAACTGTCTCACACACACTGTGAATGTATCTCACACAGAAAAACTGGGAAACTGTCACTCTCTCACACACATGCACACACACAGGGAAACTGTCTTACACAAACACACGCACACACACTTGGAAACTGTCTCTCACACTCACACACACACTGGGAAACTGTCTCAAACACACACACACTCAGGAAAAACTGTCTCACACACACACACACATACTGGGAAAATGTCTCACACACACACACTGGGAAACAGTCTCACACAAACACATACACTGGGAAACTGTCTCTCTCTCACACACACACATTGGGAAACTGTCTCTCTCACACACACACACACACACACACACACACACTGGGCAACAGTCTCTCTCACACACACCCACACTGGGAAACTGTCTCACAAACACACACACACACTGGGAAACTGTCTCAGTCACACACACACAGGAAAATGTCTCACACAAACACACACTGGGAAACTGTCTTTCTCTCACACACAAACACAAACACACTGGGAAACTGTCTCACACACATACACAGCGGGTAACTGCTTCACACACACACAGTCATTGGGAAACTGTCTCACATACACAAACACACACACACACTGGGAAACTGTCTCACACACAAACACACAAAGGAAAATGTTTCACACACACACACAAACTGGGAAACTCTCTCTCTCTCACACACACACACACACACACAATGGGAAACTGTCTCACACACACAGAGTCACTGGGAAACTTTCTCACACATACACACAAACTGGGAAACTGTCTCACACACACACACAAACAAATTGGGAAACTGTCTCATACAAAAAAACTCGGAAACTTTCTCACACACACACACACACACACACACACACACAATGGGAAACTTTCACAAACACACTGCAAAACGTTCTCACATCAACATCAAACAGAATGGGAAATTGTCTCACACACACACACACACACACACACACACTTTGAGTAACTTTCACACACAAACACACACATTGGGAAACTGCCACACACCCACAAACACACAATGGGAAACTGTCTCACCCACACACACACTGGGAAACTGTTACACGCACACAAACACACACACACACTGGGAAACTGTCTCAGTCACACACACACAGGAAAATGTCTCACACAAACACACACTGGGAAACTGTCTTTCTCTCACACACAAACACACATACACTGGGAAACTGTCTCACACACACAGAGACACTGGGAAACTGTCTCAAACACACACACGCACACACAAACTGGGAAACTCTCTCATACACAAACACTGGGGAACTTTTTCACACACACACACACACACTGGGAAACATTCACACACACACTGCAAAACTTTCTCACACCAACAAACAAAGAGACTGGGAAACTGTCTCACACACACACACACTGAGGAACTGTCACACACACACACACACAGAATGGGAAACTGTCCCACACACACACTGGGAAACTGTCTCACTCACACAAACACAGGAAAATATCTCACACACACACAAACTTGGAAACTGTCTTGCTCTCTCTCACACACACACACACACACACTGGGAAACTGTCTCACACACACAGAAACACTGGGAAACAGTCTCACACACACACACACACAAACTGGGAAACTCATACACAAAGACTGGGGAACTTTTTCACACACACACACACACACACTGGGAAACATTCACACACACACTGCAAAACTTTCTCACACCAACAAACAAAGAGACTGGGAAACTGTGTCACACACACACACACTGAGTAACTGTCACACACACACACACACAGAATGGGAAACTGTCCCACACACACACACACTGGGAAACTGTCTCACACACACAAACACACTGGGCACCATCTCTCTCCCACACACACACACACACTGGGAAATTGTCTCACAAACACACACACACACAGGAAAATTTCTCACACACACACTGGGAAACTGTCTTTCTCTCTCTCACACACACACACACACTGGGAAACTGTCTCACACACACAGAGACACTGGGAAACTGTCTCACACACACACACACACACACACACACACAAACTGGGAAACACTCTCATACAGAAACACTGGGGAGATTTTTCACACACACACTCACACACACTGGGAAACATTCACACACACACTGCAAAACCTTCTCACACCAACAAACAAAGAGACTGGGAAACTGTCTCACACACACACACACTGAGTAACTGACACACACACACACACGCAGAATGGGAAACTGTCCCACACACACACACACTGGGAATCTATCTCTCACACACACACACACTGGGAAACTGTCTCACACACAAACACACATTTGCAACTGTGTCACACACAAACATACACCCACACACAGGGAAACTGTCTCACACACACACACTGGGAAACTGTGTCACAAGCACACACACCTGGAAACTGTCTCAAACACACACACACTTGGAAACTGTCTCACACACACACACACACTGGGAAACTGTCTCACAAGCACACACACAAAGTGGGAAACTGTCTCACACACACACACTGGGAAACTGTCTTTCTCTCACACACAAACACACACACACTGGGAAACTGTCTCACACACACAGAGACACTGGGAAACTGTCTCAAACACACACACGCACACACAAACTGGGAAACTCTCTCATACACAAACACTGGGGAACTTTTTCACACACACACACACACACACTGGGAAACATTCACACACACACTGCAAAACTTTCTCACACCAACAAACAAAGAGACTGGGAAAAAGTCTCACACACACACACACTGAGTAACTGTCACACACACACACACACACACAGAATGGGAAACTGTCCCACACACACACACACTGGGAAACTGTCTCTCACACACACACACACTGGGAAACTGTCTCACACACATACACAGCGGGTAACTGCTTCACACGCACACAGTCATTGGGAAACTGTCTCACATACACAAACACACACACACACTGGGAAACTGTCTCACACACACACACACAAAGGAAAATGTCTCACACACACACACACACTGGGAAATTCTCTCTCTCTCTCAGACACACACACACACACAATGGGAAACTGTCTCACACACACAGAGACACTGGGAAACTGTCTCACACATACACACAAACTGGGAAACTGTCTCACACACACAGAGACACTGGAAAACTGTCTCACACATACACACAAATTGGGAAACTGTCTCATTCAAAAAAACTCGGAAACTTTCTCTCTCACACACACACACACACACACACAATGGGAAACTTTCACACACACACTGCAAAACTTTCTCACATCAACAAACAAACAGAATGGGAAATTGTCTCACACACACACACACACACACTGAGTAACTTTCACACACAAACACACACATTGGGAAACTGCCACACACCCACAAACACACAATGGGAAACTGTCTCACCCACACACACACTGGTAAACTGTTACACACACACAAACACACACACACACTGGGAAACTGTCTCACTCACACACACACAGGAAAATGTCTCTCACACACACACACTGGGAAACTGTCTTTCTCTCACACACAAACACACACACACTGGGAAACTGTCTCACACACACCCAGACACTGGGAAACTGTCTCAAACACACACACGTACACACAAACTGGGAAACTCTCTCATACACAAACATTGGGGAACTTTTTCACACACACACACACACACTGGGAAACATTCACACACACAATGCAAAACTTTCTCACACCAACAAACGAAGAGACTGGGAAACTGTCTCACACACACACACACTGAGTAACTGTCACACACACACACACACAGAATGGGAAACTGTCCCACACACACACACACTGGGAAACTGTCTCACTCACACACACACAGGAAAATGTCTCTCACACACACACACTTGGAAACTGTCTTTCTCTCTCTCACACACACACACACACACTGGGAAACTGTCTCACACACACAGAGACACTGGGAAACTGTCTCACACACACACACACACAAACTGGGAAACTCTCTCATACACAAACACTGGGGAACTTTTTCACACACACACACACACACACACACACACTGGGAAACATTCACACACACACTGCAAAACTTTCTCACACCAACAAACAAAGAGACTGGGAAACTGTCTCACACACACACACACTGAGTAACTGTCACACACACACACACACAGAATGGGAAACTGTCCCACACACACACACACTGGGAAACTGTCTCTCACACACACACACACTGGGAAACTGTCTCACGCACACGCACACTGGGCACCATCTCTCTCACACACACACACACACTGGGAAATTGTCTCAGAAACACACACACACACTGGGAAACTGTCTCACTCGCACACACACACACATTCGAAACTGTCTCACACACAAACATACACCCACACACAGGGAAACTGTCTCACACACACACACTGGGAAACTGTGTCACAGACACACACACCTGGAAACTGTCTCAAACACAGACACACTTGGAAACTGTCTCACACATACACACACACTGGGAAACTGTCTCACAAGCACACACACAAATTGGGAAACTGTCTCACACACACACACTGGGAAACTGTCTTACACACACACACTGGGAAACTGTCAAACACACACACACACTGGGAAACTGTTTCAAACAAACAGACACACACACAGGGAAACTGTCTCACATACACACACACTCACATCGTGGGAAAATGTCTCACACATACACACACACACTCGGAAACTCTCTCACACACACACACACACACACTGGGAAACTGTCTCACACACACTGTGAATGTATCTCACACAGAAAAACTGGGAAACTGTCACTCTCTCACACACATGCACACCCACAGGGAAACTGTCTTACACAAACACATGCACACACACTTGGAAACTGTCTCTCACACTCACACACACACTGGGAAACTGTCTCAAACACACACACACTCAGGAAAAACTGTCTCACACACACACACACATACTGGGAAAATGTCTCACACACACACACTGGGAAACAGTCTCACACAAACACATACACTGGGAAACTGTCTCTCTCTCACACACACACATTGGGAAACTGTCTCTCTCTCACACACACACACACACACACACACACTGGGCAACAGTCTCTCTCACACACACCCACACTGGGAAACTGTCTCACAAACACACACACACACTGGGAAACTGTCTCAGTCACACACACACAGGAAAATGTCTCACACAAACACACACTGGGAAACTGTCTTTCTCTCACACACAAACACACACACACTGGGAAACTGTCTCACACACACAGAGACACTGGGAAACTGTCTCAAACACACACACGCACACACAAACTGGGAAACTCTCTCATACACAAACACTGGGGAACTTTTTCACACACACACACACACACTGGGAAACATTCACACACACACTGCAAAACTTTCTCACACCAACAAACAAAGAGACTGGGAAACTGTCTCACACACACACACACTGAGTAACTGTCACACACACACACACACAGAATGGGAAACTGTCCCACACACACACACACTGGGAAACTGTCTCACACACACAAACACACTGGGCACCATCTCTCTCCCACACACACACACACACTGGGAAATTGTCTCACAAACACACACACACACTGGGAAACTGTCTCACTCACACACACACACACACACACATTCGAAACTGTCTCACACACAAACACACATTCGCAACTGTGTCACACACAAACATACACCCACACACAGGGAAACTGTCTCACACACACACACTGGGAAACTGTGTCACAAACACACACACCTGGAAACTGTCTCAAACACAGACACACTTGGAAATTGTCTCACACACACACACAAACACACTGGGAAACTGTCTTTCTCTCTCACACTCACACACACACACTGGGAAACTGTCTCACACACACAGAGACACTGGGAAACTGTCTCACACACACACACACACACACACACACAAACTGGGAAACACTCTCATACACAAACACTGGGGAGATTTTTCACACACACACTCACACACACTGGGAAACATTCACACACACACTGCAAAACCTTCTCAAACCAACAAACAAAGAGACTGGGAAACTGTCTCACACACACACACACTGAGTAACTGACACACACACACACACGCAGAATGGGAAACTGTCCCACACACACACACACTGGGAATCTATCTCTCACACACACACACTCTGGGAAACTGTCTCACACACAAACACACATTTGCAACTGTGTCACACACAAACATACACCCACACACAGGGAAACTGTCTCACACACACACACTGGGAAACTGTGTCACAAGCACACACACCTGGAAACTGTCTCAAACACACACACACTTGGAAAATGTCTCACACACACACACACACTGGGAAACTGTCTCACAAGCACACACACAAAGTGGGAAACTGTCTCACACACACACTGGGAAACTGTCTTTCTCTCACACACAAACACACACACACTGGGAAACTGTCTCACACACACAGAGACACTGGGAAACTGTCTCAAACACACACACGCACACACAAACTGGGAAACTCTCTCATACACAAACACTGTGGAACTTTTTCACACACACACACACACACTGGGAAACATTCACACACACACTGCAAAACTTTCTCACACCAACAAACAAAGAGACTGGGAAAAAGTCTCACACACACACACACTGAGTAACTGTCACACACACACACACACACACAGAATGGGAAACTGTCCCACACACACACACACTGGGAAACTGTCTCACTCACACACACACAGGAAAATGTCTCACACACACACACACTTGGAAACTGTCTTTCTCTCTCACACACACACACACACACACTGGGAAACTGTCTCACACACACAGAGACACTGGGAAACAGTCTCACACACACACACACAAACTGGGAAACTCTCTCATACACAAACACTGGGGAACTTTTTCACACACACACACACACACACTGGGAAACATTCACACACACACTGCAAAACTTTCTCACACCAACAAACAAAGAGACTGGGAAACTGTCTCACACACACACACACACTGAGTAACTGTCACACACACACACACACAGAATGGGAAACTGTCCCACAAACACACACACTGGGAAACTGTCTCTCACACACACACACACTGGGAAACTGTCTCACACACATACACAGCGGGTAACTGCTTCACACGCACACAGTCATTGGGAAACTGTCTCACATACACAAACACACACACACACTGGGAAACTGTCTCACACACACACACACAAAGGAAAATGTCTCACACACACACACACACTGGGAAATTCTCTCTCTCTCTCAGACACACACACACACACAATGGGAAACTGTCTCACACACACAGAGACACTGGGAAACTGTCTCACACATACACACAAACTGGGAAACTGTCTCACACACACAGAGACACTGGAAAACTGTCTCACACATACACACAAATTGGGAAACTGTCTCATTCAAAAAAACTCGGAAACTTTCTCTCTCACACACACACACACACACACACACAATGGGAAACTTTCACACACACACTGCAAAACTTTCTCACATCAACAAACAAACAGAATGGGACATTGTCTCACACAAACACACACACACACTGAGTAACTTTCACACACAAACACACACATTGGGAAACTGCCACACACCCACAAACACACAATGGGAAACTGTCTCACCCACACACACACTGGTAAACTGTTACACACACACAAACACACACACACACTGGGAAACTGTCTCACTCACACACACACAGGAAAATGTCTCACACACACACACACTGGGAAACTGTCTTTCTCTCACACACAAACACACACACACTGGGAAACTGTCTCACACACACAGAGACACTGTGAAACTGTCTCAAACACACACACGCACACACAAACTGGGAAACTCTCTCATACACAAACATTGGGGAACTTTTTCACACACACACACACACACTGGGAAACATTCACACACACAATGCAAAACTTTCTCACACCAACAAACGAAGAGACTGGGAAACTGTCTCACACACACACACACTGAGTAACTGTCACACACACACACACACAGAATGGGAAACTGTCCCACACACACACACACTGGGAAACTGTCTCACTCACACACACACAGGAAAATGTCTCTCACACACACACACTTGGAAACTGTCTTTCTCTCTCTCTCACACACACACACACACTGGGAAACTGTCTCACACACACAGAGACACTGGGAAACTGTCTCAAACACACACACACACAAACTGGGAAACTCTCTCATACACAAACACTGGGGAACTTTTTCACGCACACACACACACACACACACACACACTGGGAAACATTCACACACACACTGCAAAACTTTCTCACACCAACAAACAAAGAGACTGGGAAACTGTCTCACACACACACACACTGAGTAACTGTCTCACACACACACACACACAGAATGGGAAACTGTCCCACACACACACACACTGGGAAACTGTCTCTCACACACACACACACTGGGAAACTGTCTCACACACACACGCACACTGGGCACCATCTCTCTCACGCACACACACACAGTGGGAAATTGTCTCAGAAACACACACACACACTGGGAAACTGTCTCACTCGCACACACACACACACATTCGAAACTGTCTCACACACAAACATACACCCACACACAGGGAAACTGTCTCACACACACACACTGGGAAACTGTGTCACAGACACACACGCCTGGAAACTGTCTCAAACACAGACACACTTGGAAACTGTCTCACACATACACACACACTGGGAAACTGTCTCACAAGCACACACACAAATTGGGAAACTGTCTCACACACACACACTGGGAAACTGTCTTACACACACACACTGGGAAACTGTCAAACACACACACACACTGGGAAACTGTTTCAAACAAACAGACACACACACTGGGAAACTGTCTCACATACACACACACTCACATCGTGGGAAAATGTCTCACACATACACACACACACTCGGAAACTCTCTCTCACACACACACACACACACTGGGAAACTGTCTCACACACACTGTGAATGTATCTCACACAGAAAAACTGGGAAACTGTCTCTCTCTCACACACATGCACACACACAGGGAAACTGTCTTACACAAACACACGCACACACACTTGGAAACTGTCTCTCACACTCACACACACACTGGGAAACTGTCTCAAACACACACACACTCAGGAAAAACTGTCTCACACACACACACACATACTGGGAAAATGTCTCACACACACACACTGGGAAACAGTCTCACACAAACACATACACTGGGAAACTGTCTCTCTCTCACACACACACATTGGGAAACTGTCTCTCTCACACACACACACACACACACACACACACTGGGCAACAGTCTCTCTCACACACACCCACACTGGGAAACTGTCTCACAAACACACACACACACTGGGAAACTGTCTCAGTCACACACACACAGGAAAATGTCTCACACAAACACACACTGGGAAACTGTCTTTCTCTCACACACAAACACACACACACTGGGAAACTGTCTCACACACACAGAGACACTGGGAAACTGTCTCAAACACACACACGCACACACAAACTGGGAAACTCTCTCATACACAAACACTGGGGAACTTTTTCACACACACACACACACACTGGGAAACATTCACACACACACTGCAAAACTTTCTCACACCAACAAACAAAGAGACTGGGAAACTGTCTCACACACACACACACACTGAGTAACTGTCACACACACACACACAAAGAATGGGAAACTGTCCCACACACACACACACTGGGAAACTGTCTCACACACACAAACACACTGGGCACCATCTCTCTCCCACACACACACACACACTGGGAAATTGTCTCACAAACACACACACACACTGGGAAACTGTCTCACTCACACACACACACACACACACATTCGAAACTGTCTCACACACAAACACACATTCGCAACTGTGTCACACACAAACATACACCCACACACAGGGAAACTGTCTCACACACACACACTGGGAATCTGTGTCACAAACACACACACCTGGAAACTGTCTCAAACACAGACACACTTGGAAACTGTCTCACACACACACACAAACACTCTGGGAAACTGTCTCACTCACACACACACGGGAAAATGTCTCACACACACACACACACTGGGAAACTGTCTTTCTCTCTCACACACACACACACACACACTGGGAAAATGTCTCACACACACAGAGACACTGGGAAACTGTCTCACACACACACACACACACACACACACAAACTGGGAAACACTCTCATACACAAACACTGGGGAGATTTTTCACACACACACTCACACACACTGGGAAACATTCACACACACACTGCAAAACCTTCTCACACCAACAAACAAAGAGACTGGGAAACTGTCTCACACACACACACACTGAGTAACTGACACACACACACACACGCAGAATGGGAAACTGTCCCACACACACACACACTGGGAATCTATCTCTCACACACACACACACTGGGAAACTGTCTCACACACAAACACACATTTGCAACTGTGTCACACACAAACATACACCCACACACAGGGAAACTGTCTCACACACACACACTGGGAAACTGTGTCACAAGCACACACACCTGGAAACTGTCTCAAACACACTCAAACTTGGAAACTGTCTCACACACACACACACACTGGGAAACTGTCTCACAAGCACACACACAAAGTGGGAAACTGTCTCACACACACACACTGGGAAACTGTCTTTCTCTCACACACAAACACACACACACTGGGAAACTGTCTCACACACACAGAGACACTGGGAAACTGTCTCAAACACACACACGCACACACAAACTGGGAAACTCTCTCATACACAAACACTGGGGAACTTTTTCACACACACACACACACACTGGGAAACATTCACACACACACTGCAAAACTTTCTCACACCAACAAACAAAGAGACTGGGAAAAAGTCTCACACACACACACACACTGAGTAACTGTCACACACACACACACACACACAGAATGGGAAACTGTCCCACACACACACACACTGGGAAACTGTCTCACTCACACACACACAGGAAAATGTCTCACACACACACACACTTGGAAACTGTCTTTCTCTCTCACACACACACACACACACTGGGAAACTGTCTCACACACACAGAGACACTGGGAAACAGTCTCACACACACACACACAAACTGGGAAACTCTCTCATACACAAACACTGGGGAACTTTTTCACACACACACACACACACACACACTGGGAAACATTCACACACACACTGCAAAACTTTCTCACACCAACAAACAAAGAGACTGGGAAACTGTCTCACACACACACACACTGAGTAACTGTCACACACACACACACACAGAATGGGAAACTGTCCCACAAACACACACACTGGGAAACTATCTCTCACACACACACACACTGGGAAACTGTCTCACACACATACACAGCGGGTAACTGCTTCACACGCACACAGTCATTGGGAAACTGTCTCACATACACAAACACACACACACACTGGGAAACTGTCTCACACACACACACACAAAGGAAAATGTCTCACACACACACACACACTGGGAAATTCTCTCTCTCTCTCAGACACACACACACACACAATGGGAAACTGTCTCACACACACAGAGACACTGGGAAACTGTCTCACACATACACACAAACTGGGAAACTGTCTCACACACACAGAGACACTGGAAAACTGTCTCACACATACACACAAATTGGGAAACTGTCTCATTCAAAAAAACTCGGAAACTTTCTCTCTCACACACACACACACACACACACAATGGGAAACTTTCACACACACACTGCAAAACTTTCTCACATCAACAAACAAACAGAATGGGACATTGTCTCACACACACACACACACACACTGAGTAACTTTCACACACAAACACACACATTGGGAAACTGCCACACACCCACAAACACACAATGGGAAACTGTCTCACCCACACACACACTGGTAAACTGTTACACACACACAAACACACACACACACTGGGAAACTGTCTCACTCACACACACACAGGAAAATGTCTCACACACACACAGACTGGGAAACTGTCTTTCTCTCACACACAAACACACACACACTGGGAAACTGTCTCACACACACAGAGACACTGGGAAACTGTCTCAAACACACACACGCACACACAAACTGGGAAACTCTCTCATACACAAACATTGGGGAACTTTTTCACACACACACACACACACTGGGAAACATTCACACACACAATGCAAAACTTTCTCACACCAACAAACGAAGAGACTGGGAAACTGTCTCACACACACACACACTGAGTAACTGTCACACACACACACACACAGAATGGGAAACTGTCCCACACACACACACACTGGGAAACTGTCTCACTCACACACACACAGGAAAATGTCTCTCACACACACACACTTGGAAACTGTCTTTCTCTCTCTCTCACACACACACACACACTGGGAAACTGTCTCACACACACAGAGACACTGGGAAACTGTCTCAAACACACACACACACAAACTGGGAAACTCTCTCATACACAAACACTGGGGAACTTTTTCACGCACACACACACACACACACACACACACTGGGAAACATTCACACACACACTGCAAAACTTTCTCACACCAACAAACAAAGAGACTGGGAAACTGTCTCACACACACACACACTGAGTAACTGTCACACACACACACACACAGAATGGGAAACTGTCCCACACACACACACACTGGGAAACTGTCTCACACACACACACACACTGGGAAACTGTCTCACACACACACGCACACTGGGCACCATCTCTCTCACACACACACACACAGTGGGAAATTGTCTCAGAAACACACACACACACTGGGAAACTGTCTCACTCGCACACACACACACACATTCGAAACTGTCTCACACACAAACATACACCCACACACAGGGAAACTGTCTCACACACACACACTGGGAAACTGTGTCACAGACACACACGCCTGGAAACTGTCTCAAACACAGACACACTTGGAAACTGTCTCACACATACACACACACTGGGAAACTGTCTCACAAGCACACACACAAATTGGGAAACTGTCTCACACACACACACACACACACACTGGGAAACTGTCTCACACACACTGTGAATGTATCTCACACAGAAAAACTGGGAAACTGTCTCTCTCTCACACACATGCACACACACAGGGAAACTGTCTTACACAAACACACGCACACACACTTGGAAACTGTCTCTCACACTCACACACACACTGGGAAACTGTCTCAAACACACACACACTCAGGAAAAACTGTCTCACACACACACACACACATACTGGGAAAATGTCTCACACACACACACTGGGAAACAGTCTCACACAAACACATACACTGGGAAACTGTCTCTCTCTCACACACACACATTGGGAAACTGTCTCTCTCACACACACACACACACACACACACACACACACTGGGCAACAGTCTCTCTCACACACACCCACACTGGGAAACTGTCTCACAAACACACACACACTGGGAAACTGTCTCACAAACACACACTGGGAGACTGTCTCTCTCTCACACACAGACACACACAGTGGGAAACCGTCTCACACACAAACACATTCAAACTGGGATAATGTCTCATACAAACACAAACAGACTGGGAACTGTCACACACACACACACACACACTCAGGAACTGTCACACACACACACACACACACAGAATGGAAAACTGTCCCACACACACACACACTGGGAAACTGTCTCTCACACACACACACTGGGAAACTGTCTCACACACACACACACACTGGGCACCATCTCTCTCACACACACCCACACTGGGAATCTGTCTCACAAACACACACACACACCCTGGGAAACTGTCTCACTCACACAAACACACACACATTCGAAACTGTCTCACACACAAACACACATTTGCAACTGTGTCACACACAAACATACACCCACACACAGGGAAACTGTCTCACACACACACACACTGGGAAACTGTGTCACAAACACACACACCTGGAAACTGTCTCAAACACACACACACTTGGAAACTGTCTCACAAACACACACAAACTGGGAAATGTCTCACACACACACGCAAACTGAGAAACTGTCTTGCTCACACACAAACACACACTGGAAAACTGTCTCTCACACACACACACGGGTAACTGTTTCACACACACACACACACACTGGGAAACTGTCTCACAAGCACACACACAAAGTGGGAAACTGTCTCACACACATACACTGGGAAACTGTCTTACACACACACACTGGGAAACTGACTCACATACACACACACTCACATAGTGGGAAACTGTCTCACACATACACACACACTGGGAAACTCTCTCACAAACACACACACTCTCAGGGAAACTGTCACACACAGACACACACACACACACACACACACTGAGAAACTGTCTCACACATACACGCACACACAAGGAAACTGTCTCACACTCACAAACTGGGAAACTGTCTCTCTCTCACACACAGGCACACACACAGGGAAACTGTCTTACACAAACAGACGCACACACACTTGGAAACTGTCTCTCACACTCACACACACACTGGGAAACTGTCTCACACACACACACACTCAGGAAAAACTGTCTCACACACACACAAACACACACATACTGGGAAAATGTCTCACACACACACACACACTGGGAAACTGTCTCACACACACACACACACCCTGGGAAACTGTCTCACTCACACACACACACACACACATTCGAAACTGTCTCACACACAAACACACATTCGCAACTGTGTCACACACAAACATACACCCACACACTGGGAAACTGTCACACACACACGCACTGGGAAACTGTGTCACAAACACACACACCTGGAAACTGTCTCAAACACACACACACTTGGAAACTGTCTCACAAACACACACAAACTGGGAAATGTCTCACACACACACGCAAACTGGGAAACTGTCTTACTCACACACAAACACACACTGGAAAACTGTCTCTCACACACAAACACACGGGTAACCGTTTCACACACACACACACACACTGGGAAACTGTCTCACAAGAACACACAGAAAGTGGGAAACTGTCTCACACACACACACTGGGAAACTGTCTTACACACACACATTGGGAAACTGACTCACAAACACACACACTCACATAGTGGGAAACTGTCTCACACATACACACACACTGGGAAACTCTCTCACACACACACACTCTCAGGGAAACTGTCACACACACACACACACACACACTGAGAAACTGTCTCACACATACACACACACGAGGAAACTGTCTCACACACACAAACTGGGAAACTGTCTCTCTCTCACACACAGGCACACACACAGGGAAACTGTCTCACACAAACACACACTGGGCAACAGTCTCTCTCACACACACCCACACTGGGAAATTGTCTCACACACACACACACACACTGGGAAACTGTCTCACACACACACACACACAAATTGGGAAAATCACTCATACACAAACACTGGGGAACTTTTTCACACACACACACTCACACACACTGGAAAACATTCACACACACACTGCAAAACTTTCTCACACCAACAAACAAAGAGACTGGGAAACTGTCTCACACACACAAACACACTGAGTAACTGTCACAAACACACACACACACTGGGAAACTGTCTCACACACACACACACACACTGGAAAACAGTCTCACACACATACACAGCGGGTAACTGCTTCACACACACACACACATTGGGAAACTGTCTCACATACACACACACACACACAGTAGGAAACTTTCTCTCTCTCACACACACACACACACACAAACTGGCAAAATCTCTCATACACAAACACTGGGGAACTTTTTCACACACACACACGCACACACACACTGGGAAACATTCACACACACACTGCAAAACTTTCTCACACCAACAAACAAAGAGACCGGGAAACTGTCTCACACACACACAAACACTGAGTAACTGTCACACACACACACACACACTGGGAAACTATCTCACACACACACACACACACTGGAAAACAGTCTCACACACATACACAGCGGGTAACTGCTTCACACACACAACACACATTGGGAAACTGTCTCACATACACACACACACACAAACACACACACAGTAGGAAACTTTCTCTCACACACACACACACACACAATCTCGGAAAATGTCTCACACACACACACACACTGGGAAACTGTCAGAAACACACACACACACACACACACAGGGAAACTGTCTAACAAATAGACACACACTGGGAAACTGTCTCACAAACACACACTGGGAAACTGCCTCTCTCTCTCACACACACACACACACACACACACGCACTGGGAAACTGTCTCACACACACACACACAGACAATGGGAAATTGTCTCTCACAATCACACACACACTGGGAAACTGTCTCACACACACACGCACTCTGGGAAACTGTCTCACGGACACACACACAAACACTGGGAAACTGTCTCACATGCAGACACACACGCACTGGGAAACTGTCTCACACACACACACACTGGAAAACTGTCTCTCACACACACACACCGGGTAACTGCTTCACACACACACACACACACACACTGGGATACTGTCTCACACACACACACATACTGGAAAACTGTCACACACACACAAACACACACACAGACTGGGAAACTGTCTCTCTCACACACACACACAAAGGAAAATGTCTCACACACACACACACACTGGGAAACACTCTCTCTCACACACACACACACACACACACACACACAGGGAAACTGTCTCACACACACAGAGACACTTGGAAACTGTCTCACACACAGACGCACACTGGGAAACTGTCTCACACACACACACAAACAAATTGGGAAACTGTCTCATACAAAAGAACTCGGAAAATTTCTCTTACACACACGTGTGTACTGGGAAACTTTCTCACACACACTGCAAAACTTTCTTACAGCAACAAACAAACAGACTGGGAAATTGTCTCACACACACACACACACACAACCTGAGTAACTTTCACACACAAACACACACACTGGGAAACTGTCTCATACGCACACACACACTAGAAAACTGTCTCACACACACACAAACCGGGTAACTGTTTCACACACACACACACACAAACACTGGGAAACTGTCTCACACACACACAGACAGTGGGAAATTGTCTCACAAACACACATACCGGGTACCTGTTTCAAACACACACAAACACCGGGTAACTATTTCACACACACATACAAACAAACTGGGAAAATGCCTCACACACACACACACACACAATGGCAAACTGTCTCCCACAAACAAACACACACAATGTGAAACTGTCTCACACACACACACACTGGAAAACTGTCACACACACACAAACACATACACACACTGCGAAAGCGTCTAACACACACACACAAAGGAAAATGTCTCACACACACACACACACTGGGAAACTGTCTCACACACATACACAGCGGGTAACTGCTTCACACACACACACACATTGGGAAACTGTCTCACATACACACACACACAAACAGTAGGAAACTTTCTCTCTCTCACACACACACACACACACAAACTGGCAAAATCTCTCATACACAAACACTGGGGAACTTTTTCACACACACACACGCACACACACACTGGGAAACATTCACACACACACTGCAAAACTTTCTCACACCAACAAACAAAGAGACCGGGAAACTGTCTCACACACACACAAACACTGAGTAACTGTCACACACACACACACACACACACTGGGAAACTGTCTCACACACACACACACACACTGGAAAACAGTCTCACACACATACACAGCGGGTAACTGCTTCACACACACAACACACATTGGGAAACTGTCTCACATACACACACACACACACACACACACACAGTAGGAAACTTTCTCTCACACACACACACACACACAATCTAGGAAAATGTCTCACACACACACACACACTGGGAAACTGTCAGAAACACACACACACACACACACACAGGGAAACTGTCTAACAAATAGACACACACTGGGAAACTGCCTCTCTCTCTCACACACACACACACACACACACACGCACTGGGAAACTGTCTCACACAGACACACACAGACAATGGGAAATTGTCTCTCACAATCACACACACACTGGGAAACTGTCTCACACACACACGCACTCTGGGAAACTGTCTCACGGACACACACACAAACACTGGGAAACTGTCTCACATGCAGACACACACGCACTGGGAAACTGTCTCACACACACACACACTGGAAAACTGTCTCTCACACACACACACCGGGTAACTGCTTCACACACACACACACACACACACTGGGATACTGTCTCACACACACACACATACTGGAAAACTGTCACACACACACAAACACACACACAGACTGGGAAACTGTCTCTCTCACACACACACACAAAGGAAAATGTCTCACACACACACACACACTGGGAAACACTCTCTCACACACACACACACACACACACACACACACACAGGGAAACTGTCTCACACACACAGAGACACTTGGAAACTGTCTCACACACAGACGCACACTGGGAAACTGTCTCACACACACACACAAACAAATTGGGAAACTGTCTCATACAAAAAAACTCGGAAAATTTCTCTTACACACACGTGTGTACTGGGAAACTTTCTCACACACACTGCAAAACTTTCTTACAGCAACAAACAAACAGACTGGGAAATTGTCTCACACACACACACACACAACCTGAGTAACTTTCACACACAAACACACACACTGGGAAACTGTCTCATACGCACACACACACTAGAAAACTGTCTCACACACACACACACCGGGTAACTGTTTCACACACACACACACACAAACACTGGGAAACTGTCTCACACACACACAGACAGTGGGAAATTGTCTCACAAACACACATACCGGGTACCTGTTTCAAACACACACAAACACCGGGTAACTAATTCACACACACATACAAACAAACTGGGAAAATGCCTCACACACACACACACACACAATGGCAAACTGTCTCCCACAAACAAACACACACAATGTGAAACTGTCTCACACACACACACACTGGAAAACTGTCACACACACACAAACACATACACACACTGGGAAAGCGTCTAACACACACACACAAAGGAAAATGTCTCACACACACACACACACTGGGAAACTGTCTCACACACACAGAGACACTGGGAAACTGTCTCTCTCACACGCACACTGGGAAACTGTCTCTCACACACACAGAAACAAATTGGGAAACTGTCACATACAAAAAAACTCGGAAACTTTCTCTCACACACACACACACTGGGAAACTGTCTTTCTCTCACACACACACACAATGGGAAACTGTCTTACACACACACACACACTGGGAAACTGTCTCACACACACACACACACACAAACTGGGAAAATCACTCATACACAAACACTGGGGAACTTTTTCACACACACACACTCACACACACTGGAAAACATTCACACACACACTGCAAAACTTTCTCACACCAACAAACAAAGAGACTGGGAAACTGTCTCACACACACAAACACACTGAGTAACTGTCACACACACACACACACTGGGAAACTGTCTCACACACACACACACACACACTGGAAAACAGTCTCACACACATACACAGCGGGTAACTGCTTCACACACACACACACATTGGGAAACTGTCTCACATACACACACACACACACAGTAGGAAACTTTCTCTCTCACACACACACACACACGCAATCTAGGAAAATGTCTCACACACACACACACACTGGGAAACTGTCAGAAACACAAACACACACACACAGGGAAACTGTCTCGCAAATAGACACACACTGGGAAACTGTGTCACAAACACACACTGGGAAACTGCCTCTCTCTCACACACACACACACACACACACACACACACACACACACACGCACTGGGAAACTGTCTCACACACACACACACACACAATGGGAAATTGTCTCACACAATCACACACACACTGGGAAACTGTCTCACACACACACGCACTCTGGGAAACTGTCTCATGGACAGACACACACACACACACACTGGGAAACTGTCTCACGTGCACACACACACGCACTGGGAAACTGTCTCACACACACACTCACTGGAAAACTGTCTCTCACACACACACCGGGTAACTGCTTCACACACACACACACACACACACTGGGATACTGTCACACACACACACACACACTGGAAAACTGTCACACACACACAAACACACACACACAGACTGGGAAACTGTCTCTCTCACACACACACACAAAGGAAAATGTCTCACACACACACACACAGGGAAACACTTTCTCTCTCACACACACACACACACACACACTGGGAAACTGTCTCACACACACAGAGACACTGGGAAACTGTCTCACACACAGACGCACACTGGGAAACTGTCTCACACACACACACAAACAAATTGGGAAACTGTCTCATACAAAAAAACTCGGAAATTTCTCTTACACACACAAACTCACTGGGAAACTTTCTCACACACACTGCAAAACTTCTCACAGCAACAAACAAACAGGCCGGGAAATTGTCTCACACACACACACACACACAACCTGAGTAACTTTCACACACAAACACACCCACTGGAAAACTGTCTCACACACACACACACACCGGGTAACTGTTTCACACACACACACACACAACACTGGGAAACTGTCTCACACACACACAGACACTGGAAAACTGTCTCATACACACACACACTGGGAAACTGTCACACACACACAAACACACAATGGGAAACTGTCTCACACACACACACACTGGGAAACTGTTACACACACACAAACACACACACACACACACACTGGGAAACTGTCTCACTCACACACACACAGGAAAATGTCTCCCCCACACACACACACTGGGAAACTGTCACAACACACACACACACTGGGAAACCGTCTCACACATAGACACACACTGGAAAACTGTCACACACACACAAACACACACACACAGACTGGGAAACTGTCTCTCTCACACACACACACAAAGGAAAATGTCTCACACACACACACACAGGGAAACACTTTCTCTCTCACACACACACACACACACACACTGGGAAACTGTCTCACACACACAGAGACACTGGGAAACTGTCTCACACACAGACGCACACTGGGAAACTGTCTCACACACACACACAAACAAATTGGGAAACTGTCTCATACAAAAAAACTCGGAAAATTTCTCTTACACACACAAACTCACTGGGAAACTTTCTCACACACACTGCAAAACTTTCTCACAGCAACAAACAAACAGGCCGGGAAATTGTCTCACACACACACACACACAACCTGAGTAACTTTCACACACAAACACACCCACTGGAAAACTGTCTCACACACACACACACACCGGGTAACTGTTTCACACACACACACACACAAACACTGGGAAACTGTCTCACACACACACAGACACTGGAAAACTGTCTCATACACACACACACTGGGAAACTGTCACACACACACAAACACACAATGGGAAACTGTCTCAAACACACACACGCACACACAAACTGGGAAACTCTCTCATACACAAACATTGGGGAACTTTTTCACACACACACACACACACTGGGAAACATTCACACACACAATGCAAAACTTTCTCACACCAACAAACGAAGAGACTGGGAAACTGTCTCACACACACACACACTGAGTAACTGTCACACACACACACACACAGAATGGGAAACTGTCCCACACACACACACACTGGGAAACTGTCTCACTCACACACACACAGGAAAATGTCTCTCACACACACACACTTGGAAACTGTCTTTCTCTCTCTCTCACACACACACACACACTGGGAAACTGTCTCACACACACAGAGACACTGGGAAACTGTCTCAAACACACACACACACAAACTGGGAAACTCTCTCATACACAAACACTGGGGAACTTTTTCACGCACACACACACACACACACACACACACTGGGAAACATTCACACACACACTGCAAAACTTTCTCACACCAACAAACAAAGAGACTGGGAAACTGTCTCACACACACACACACTGAGTAACTGTCACACACACACACACACAGAATGGGAAACTGTCCCACACACACACACACTGGGAAACTGTCTCACACACACACACACACTGGGAAACTGTCTCACACACACACGCACACTGGGCACCATCTCTCTCACACACACACACACAGTGGGAAATTGTCTCAGAAACACACACACACACTGGGAAACTGTCTCACTCGCACACACACACACACATTCGAAACTGTCTCACACACAAACATACACCCACACACAGGGAAACTGTCTCACACACACACACTGGGAAACTGTGTCACAGACACACACGCCTGGAAACTGTCTCAAACACAGACACACTTGGAAACTGTCTCACACATACACACACACTGGGAAACTGTCTCACAAGCACACACACAAATTGGGAAACTGTCTCACACACACACACACACACACACTGGGAAACTGTCTCACACACACTGTGAATGTATCTCACACAGAAAAACTGGGAAACTGTCTCTCTCTCACACACATGCACACACACAGGGAAACTGTCCTTACACAAACACACGCACACACACTTGGAAACTGTCTCTCACACTCACACACACACTGGGAAACTGTCTCAAACACACACACACTCAGGAAAAACTGTCTCACACACACACACACACATACTGGGAAAATGTCTCACACACACACACTGAGAAACAGTCTCACACAAACACATACACTGGGAAACTGTCTCTCTCTCACACACACACATTGGGAAACTGTCTCTCTCACACACACACACACACACACACACACACACACACTGGGCAACAGTCTCTCTCACACACACCCACACTGGGAAACTGTCTCACAAACACACACACACTGGGAAACTGTCTCACAAACACACACTGGGAGACTGTCTCTCTCTCACACACAGACCACACAGTGGGAAACCGTCTCACACACAAACACATTCAAACTGGGATAATGTCTCATACAAACACAAACAGACTGGGAACTGTCCACACACACACACACACACACTCAGGAACTGTCACACACACACACACACACACAGAATGGAAAACTGTCCCACACACACACACACTGGGAAACTGTCTCTCACACACACACACTGGGAAACTGTCTCACACACACACACACACACTGGGCACCATCTCTCTCACACACACCCACACTGGGAATCTGTCTCACAAACACACACACACACCCTGGAAACTGTCTCACTCACACAAACACACACACATTCGAAACTGTCTCACACACAAACACACATTTGCAACTGTGTCACACACAAACATACACCCACACACAGGGAAACTGTCCTCACACACACACACACTGGGAAACTGTGTCACAAACACACACACCTGGAAACTGTCTCAAACACACACACACTTGGAAACTGTCTCACAAACACACACAAACTGGGAAATGTCTCACACACACACGCAAACTGAGAAACTGTCTTGCTCACACACAAACACACACTGGAAAACTGTCTCTCACACACACACACGGGTAACTGTTTCACACACACACACACACACTGGGAAACTGTCTCACAAGCACACCACACAAAGTGGGAAACTGTCTCACACACATACACTGGGAAACTGTCTTACACACACACACTGGGAAACTGACTCACATACACACACACTCACATAGTGGGAAACTGTCTCACACATACACACACACTGGGAAACTCTCTCACAAACACACACACTCTCAGGGAAACTGTCACACACAGACACACACACACACACACACACACTGAGAAACTGTCTCACACATACACGCACACACAAGGAAACTGTCTCACACTCACAAACTGGGAAACTGTCTCTCTCTCACACACAGGCACACACACAGGGAAACTGTCTTACACAAACAGACGCACACACACTTGGAAACTGTCTCTCACACTCACACACACACTGGGAAACTGTCTCACACACACACACACTCAGGAAAAACTGTCTCACACACACACAAACACACACATACTGGGAAAATGTCTCACACACACACACACACTGGGAAACTGTCTCACACACACACACACACCCTGGGAAACTGTCTCACTCACACACACACACACACACATTCGAAACTGTCTCACACACAAACACACATTCGCAACTGTGTCACACACAAACATACACCCACACACTGGGAAACTGTCACACACACACGCACTGGGAAACTGTGTCACAAACACACACACCTGGAAACTGTCTCAAACACACACACACTTGGAAACTGTCTCACAAACACACACAAACTGGGAAATGTCTCACACACACACGCAAACTGGGAAACTGTCTTACTCACACACAAACACACACTGGAAAACTGTCTCTCACACACAAACACACGGGTAACCGTTTCACACACACACACACACACTGGGAAACTGTCTCACAAGAACACACAGAAAGTGGGAAACTGTCTCACACACACACACTGGGAAACTGTCTTACACACACACATTGGGAAACTGACTCACAACACACACACTCACATAGTGGGAAACTGTCTCACACATACACACACACTGGGAAACTCTCTCACACACACACACTCTCAGGGAAACTGTCACACACACACACACACACACACTGAGAAACTGTCTCACACATACACACACACGAGGAAACTGTCTCACACACACAAACTGGGAAACTGTCTCTCTCTCACACACAGGCACACACACAGGGAAACTGTCTTACACAAACAAACGCACACACACTTGGAAACTGTCTCTCACACTCACACACACAATGGGAAACTGTCTCACACACACACACACTCAGGAAAAACTGTCTCACACACACACACACACACACATACTAGGAAAAAGTCCTCTCACACACACACACACTGGGAAATTGTCTCACACCACACACACTGGGAAACTGTCTCACATACACACACTGGGAAACAGTCTCAAACAAACACATACACTGGGAAGCTGTCTCACACACACACACACCTGGGAAATTGTCCCACAGACACACACAGTGGGAAACTGTCTCTCTCACACACACACATTGGGAAACTGTCTCACACAAACACACACTGGGCAACAGTCTCTCTCACACACACCCACACTGGGAAATTGTCTCACACACACACACACACACTGGGAAACTGTCTCACACACACACACACACAAATTGGGAAAATCACTCATACACAAACACTGGGGAACTTTTCACACACACACACTCACACACACTGGAAAACATTCACACACACACTGCAAAACTTTCTCACACCAACAAACAAAGAGACTGGGAAACTGTCTCACACACACAAACACACTGAGTAACTGTCACAAACACACCACACACACTGGGAAACTGTCTCACACACACACACACACACTGGAAAACAGTCTCACACACATCACAGCGGGTAACTGCTTCACACACACACACACATTGGGAAACTGTCTCACATACACACACACACACACAGTAGGAAACTTTCTCTCTCTCACACACACACACACACACAAACTGGGCAAAATCTCTCATACACAAACACTGGGGAACTTTTTCACACACACACACGCACACACACACTGGGAAACATTCACACACACACTGCAAAACTTTCTCACACCAACAAACAAAGAGACCGGGAAACTGTCTCACACACACACAAACACTGAGTAACTGTCACACACACACACACACACTGGGAAACTATCTCACACACACACACACACACTGGAAAAACAGTCTCACACACATACACAGCGGGGTAACTGCTTCACACACACAACACACATTGGGAAACTGTCTCACATACACACACACACACAAACACACACACAGTAGGAAACTTTCTCTCACACACACACACACACACAATCTCGGAAAATGTCTCACACACACACACACACTGGGAAACTGTCAGAAACACACACACACACACACACAGGGAAACTGTCTAACAAATAGACACACACTGGGAAACTGTCTCACAAACACACACTGGGAAACTGCCTCTCTCTCTCACACACACACACACACACACACACGCACTGGGAAACTGTCTCACACACACACACACAGACAATGGGAAATTGTCTCTCACAATCACACACACACTGGGAAACTGTCTCACACACACACGCACTCTGGGAAACTGTCTCACGGACACACACACAAACACTGGGAAACTGTCTCACATGCAGACACACACGCACTGGGAAACTGTCTCACACACACACACACTGGAAAACTGTCTCTCACACACACACACCGGGTAACTGCTTCACACACACACACACACACACACTGGGATACTGTCTCACACACACACACATACTGGAAAACTGTCACACACACACAAACACACACACAGACTGGGAAACTGTCTCTCTCACACACACACACAAAGAAAATGGTCTCACACACACACACACACTGGGAAACACTCTCTCTCACACACACACACACACACACACACACACAGGGAAACTGTCTCACACACACAGAGACACTTGGAAACTGTCTCACACACAGACGCACACTGGGAAACTGTCTCACACACACACACAAACAAATTGGGAAACTGTCTCATACAAAAGAACTCGGAAAATTTCTCTTACACACACGTGTGTACTGGGAAACTTTCTCACACACACTGCAAAACTTTCTTACAGCAACAAACAAACAGACTGGGAAATTGTCTCACACACACACACACACACAACCTGAGTAACTTTCACACACAAACACACACACTGGGAAACTGTCTCATACGCACACACACACTAGAAAACTGTCTCACACACACACAAACCGGGTAACTGTTTCACACACACACACACACAAACACTGGGAAACTGTCTCACACACACACAGACAGTGGGAAATTGTCTCACAAACACACATACCGGGTACCTGTTTCAACACACACAAACACCGGGTAACTATTCACACACACATACAAACAAACTGGGAAAATGCCTCACACACACACACACACACAATGGCAAACTGTCTCCCACAAACAAACACACACAATGTGAAACTGTCTCACACACACACACACTGGAAAACTGTCACACACACACAAACACATACACACACTGCGAAAGCGTCTAACACACACACACAAAGGAAAATGTCTCACACACACACACACACTGGGAAACTGTCTCACACACATACACAGCGGGTAACTGCTTCACACACACACACACATTGGGAAACTGTCTCACATACACACACACACAAACAGTAGGAAACTTTCTCTCTCTCACACACACACACACACACAAACTGGCAAAATCTCTCATACACAAACACTGGGGAACTTTTTCACACACACACACGCACACACACACTGGGAAACATTCACACACACACTGCAAAACTTTCTCACACCAACAAACAAAGAGACCGGGAAACTGTCTCACACACACACAAACACTGAGTAACTGTCACACACACACACACACACACACTGGGAAACTGTCTCACACACACACACACACACTGGAAACAGTCTCACACACATACACAGCGGGTAACTGCTTCACACACACAACACACATTGGAAACTGTCTCACATACACACACACACACACACACACACACAGTAGGAAACTTTCTCTCACACACACACACACACACAATCTAGGAAAATGTCTCACACACACACACACACTGGAAACTGTCAGAAACACACACACACACACACACACAGGGAAACTGTCTAACAAATAGACACACACTGGGAAACTGCCTCTCTCTCTCACACACACACACACACACACACACGCACTGGGAAACTGTCTCACACAGACACACACAGACAATGGGAAATTGTCTCTCACAATCACACACACACTGGGGAAACTGTCTCACACACACACGCACTCTGGGAAACTGTCTCACGGACACACACACAAACACTGGGAAACTGTCTCACATGCAGACACACACGCACTGGAAACTGTCTCACACACACACACACTGGAAAACTGTCTCTCACACACACACCCGGGTAACTGCTTCACACACACACACACACACACACTGGGATACTGTCTCACACACACACACATACTGGAAAACTGTCACACACACACAAACACACACACAGACTGGGAAACTGTCTCTCTCACACACACACACAAAGGAAAATGTCTCACACACACACACACACT
This sequence comes from Carcharodon carcharias, assembly GCF_017639515.1. NCBI lineage: Eukaryota > Metazoa > Chordata > Chondrichthyes > Lamniformes > Lamnidae > Carcharodon > Carcharodon carcharias. Next base: position 98,002,652 of record NC_054473.1, read on the forward strand.
GGGAAACACTCTCTCACACACACACACACACACACACACACACACACAGGGAAACTGTCTCACACACACAGAGACACTTGGAAACTGTCTCACACACAGACGCACACTGGGAAACTGTCTCACACACACACACAAACAAATTGGGAAACTGTCTCATACAAAAAAACTCGGAAAATTTCTCTTACACACACGTGTGTACTGGGAAACTTTCTCACACACACTGCAAAACTTTCTTACAGCAACAAACAAACAGACTGGGAAATTGTCTCACACACACACACACACAACCTGAGTAACTTTCACACACAAACACACACACTGGGAAACTGTCTCATACGCACACACACACTAGAAAACTGTCTCACACACACACACACCGGGTAACTGTTTCACACACACACACACACAAACACTGGGAAACTGTCTCACACACACACAGACAGTGGGAAATTGTCTCACAAACACACATACCGGGTACCTGTTTCAAACACACACAAACACCGGGTAACTAATTCACACACACATACAAACAAACTGGGAAAATGCCTCACACACACACACACACACAATGGCAAACTGTCTCCCACAAACAAACACACACAATGTGAAACTGTCTCACACACACACACACTGGAAAACTGTCACACACACACACAAACACATACACACACTGGGGAAAGCGTCTAACACACACACACAATGGAAATGTCTCACACACACACACACACTGGGAAACTGTCTCACACACACAGAGACACTGGGAAACTGTCTCTCTCACACGCACACTGGGAAACTGTCTCTCACACACACAGAAACAAATTGGGAAACTGTCACATACAAAAAAAACTCGGAAACTTTCTCTCACACACACACACACTGGGAAACTGTCCTTTCTCTCACACACACACACATGGGAAACTGTCTTACACACACACACACACTGGGAAACTGTCTCACACACACACACACACACAAACTGGGAAAATCCTCATACACAAACACTGGGGGAACTTTTTCACACACACACACTCACACACACTGGAAAACATTCACACACACACTGCAAAACTTTCTCACACCAACAAACAAAGAGACTGGGGAAACTGTCTCACACACACAAACACACTGAGTAACTGTCACACACACACACACACTGGGAAACGTCTCACACACACACACACACACACTGGAAAACAGTCTCACACACATACACAGCGGGTAACTGCTTCACACACACACACACATTGGGAAACTGTCTCACATACACACACACACACACAGTAGGAAACTTTCTCTCTCACACACACACACACACGCAATCTAGGAAGATGTCTCACACACACACACACACTGGAAACTGTCAGAAACACAAACACACACACACAGGGAAACTGTCTCGCAAATAGACACACACTGGGAAACTGTGTCACACAAACACACACTGGGAAACTGCCTCTCTCTCACACACACACACACACACACACACACACACACACACACACGCACTGGGAAACTGTCTCAACACACACACCACACACAATGGAAATTGTCTCACACAATCACACACAGCACTGGGAAACTGTCTCACACACACACGCACTCTGGGAAACTGTCTCATGACAGACACACACACACACACACTGGGAAACTGTCTCACGTGCACACCACACACGCACTGGGAAACTGTCTCACACACACACTCACTGGAAAACTGTCTCTCACACACACACCGGTAACTGCTTCACACACACACACACACACACTGGTATACTGTCACACACACACACACACACACTGGAAAACTGTCACACACACACAAACACACACACACAGACTGGGAAACTGTCTCTCTCACACACACACACAAAGGAAAATGTCTCACACACACACACACAGGGAAACACTTTCTCTCTCACACACACACACACAACACACACTGGGAAACTGTCTCACACACACAGAGACACTGGGAAACTGTCTCACACACAGACGCACACTGGGAAACTGTCTCACACACACACACAAACAAATTGGGAAACTGTCTCATACAAAAAAACCGAAAATTTCTCTTACACACACAAACTCACTGGGAAACTTTCTCACACACACTGCAAAACTTTCTCACAGCAACAAACAAACAGCCGGGAAATTGTCTCACACACACACACACACACAAACTGAGTAACTTTCACACACAAACACACCCACTGGAAAACTGTCTCACACACACACACACACCGGTAACTGTTTTCACACACACACACACACAACCACTGGGAAACTGTCTCACACACACACAGACACTGGAAAACTGTCTCATACACACACACACTGGGAAACTGTCACACTCACACAAACACACAATGGGAAACTGTCTCACACACACACACACTGGGAAACTGTTACACACACACAAACACACACACACACACACACTGGGAAACTGTCTCACTCACACACACACAGGAAAATGTCGTCCCCCACACACACACACTGGGAAACTGTCACAAACACACACACACACTGGGAAACCGTCTCACACATAGACACACACTGGAAAACTGTCACACACACACAAACACACACACACAGACTGGGAAACTGTCTCTCTCACACACACACACAAAGGAAAATGTCTCACACACACACACACAGGGAAACACTTTCTCTCTCACACACACACACACACACACACTGGGAAACTGTCTCACACACACAGAGACACTGGGAAACTGTCTCAACACACAGACGCACACTGGGAACTGTCTCACACACACACACAACAAATTGGGAAACTGTCTCATACAAAAAAACTCGGAAAATTTTCTCTTACACACAACAAACTCACTGGGAAACTTTCTCACACACACTGCAAAACTTTCTCACAGCAACAAACAAACAGGCCGGGGAAATTGTCTCACAACACACACACACAACCTGAGTAACTTTCACACACAAACACACCCACTGGAAAACTGTCTCACACACAACACACACACCGGGTAACTGTTTCACACACACACACACACAAACACTGGGAAACTGTCTCACACACGACACAGACACTGGAGAAAACTGTCTCATACACACACACACTGGAAACTGTCACACACACACAAACACACAATGGGAAACTGTCTCACACACACACACACTGGGAAACTGTTACACACACACAAACACACACACACACACACTGGAAACTGTCTCACTCACACACACACAGGAAAATGTCTCCCCCACACCACACACACTGGGAAACTGTCACAAACACACACCACACACTGGGAAACCGTCTCACATATAGACACACACTGGGAAACTGTCTCACAAACACACACTGGGGAAACTGTCCTCTCTCACACCACACACACTGGGAAACTGTCCTCACACACACCACAGACAATGGGAAACTGTCCTCTCACACTCACACACACACTTGGAAACTGTCTCTACACACCGCACTCTGGGGAAACTGTCTCACAGACACACACACACACTGGGGAAACTGTCTCACACGCACAACACACACGCCACTGGGAAACGTCTCACACAAACACACACACTGGAAAACTGTCCTCTCACACACACACACTGGGGAACTGCTCTACACTCACACACTCAAACACTGGGAAACTGTCTCTCACACACACAGACAGTGGGAAACTGTCTCACAAACACACATACCGGGTAACTGTTTCAACAAACACAAACACCGGTAACTATTTCACACATACATACACACAAACTGGAAAATGCCTCACGCACACTCACACACACACACACAATGACAAACTGTCTCCCACAAACACACACACACAATGGAAACTGTCTCACACACACACACACTGGAAAACTGTCACACACACACAAACACACACACACACTGGGAAAGCGGTTCTCACACACACAGAGACACTGGGAAACTGTCTCTCTCACACACACACTGGGGAACTGTCTCACACACACACAGAAACAAATTGGGGTAACTGTCACATACAAAAAAACTCGGAAACTTTCTCTCTCAACACACACACTGGGAAACTGTCTTTCTCTCACACACACATACACTGGGAAACTGTCTCACACACACAGAGACACTGGGAAACTGTCCTCACACACACACACACTACACTGGGGAAAATTGTCTCTCACACACACAAACACACACAAAGCTGGCAAAATCTCTCATACACAAACACTGGGGAACTTTTTCACACACACACACGCACACACACACTGGGGAAACATTCACACTCACACTGCAAAACTCTCTCACACCAACAAACAAAGAGACCGGGAAACTGTCCTCCACACACACACACACACTGAGTACAACTGTCACACACACACACACACACTGGGAAACTGTCTCACACACACACACGCACACACACACTGGGAAACATTCACACACACACCGCAAAACTTTCTCACAACCAACAAACAAAGAGACCGGGAAACTGTCCTCACACACACACACACACTGAGTAACTGTCACACACAACACACACACACACTGGAAACTGTCTCACACACACAACACACACACTGGAACACAGTCTCACACACATACACAGCGGGGTAACTGCTTCACACACACAACACACATTGGGAACTGTCTCACATACACGACACACACACACACACACACACACAGTAGGAAACTTTCTCTCACACACACACACACCACAATCTAGGAAAATGTCCTCACACACACACACACACTGGGAAACTGTCCAGAACACACACACACACACACACACACCACACACAAGGGAAACTGTCTCACAAATAGACACACAATGGGAGACTGTCTCACAAACACACACTGGGAAACTGCCTCTCTCACACACACACACACACACACACACACACACGCACTGGGAAACTGTCTCACACACACACACACAGACAATGGGAAATTGTCTCTCACAATCACACACACACTGGGAAACTGTCTCACACACACACACACTCTGGGAAACTGTCTCACGGACACACACACACACACACTGGGAAACTGTCTCACATGCAGACACACACGCACTGGGAAACTGTCTCACACACACAACACTGGAAACTGTCTCTCACACACACACAAGCCGGTAACTGCTTCACACACACACACACACACACACTGGGATACTGTCTCTCACACACAAACATACTGGAAAGCTGTCACACACACACAAACACACACACAGACTGGGAAACTGTCTCTCTCACACACACACACAAAGGAAAATGTCTCACACCACACACACACACTTTGAAACTGTCTCTCAAACACACACACACACACACACACACAGGGAAACTGTCTCACACACACAGAGACACTTGAAACTGTCTCACACACAGACGCACACTGGGAAACTGTCTCACACACACACACAAACAAATTGGGAAACTGTCTCATACAAAAAAACTCGGAAAAATTTCTCTTACACACACGTGTGTACTGGGAAACTTTCTCACACACACTGCAAAACTTTCTTACAGCAACAAACAAACAGACTGGGGAAATTGTCTCACACACACACACACACAACCGAGTAACTTCACACACAAAACACACACACTGGGAAACTGTCTCATACGCACACACACACTAGAAAACTGTCCTCACCACACACACACACCGGGTAACTGTTTCACACACACACACACACAATCACTGGGAAACTGTCTCACACACACACAGACAGTGGGAAATTGTCTCACAAAACACACATACCTGGGTACCTGTTTTCAAACACACACAAACACCGGGTAACTAATTCACACACACATACAAACAAACTGGGAAAATGCCTCACACACACACACACAACACAATGGCAAACTGTCTCCCACAAACAAACACAGCACAATGTGAAACTGTCTCACACACACCACACTGGAAAACTGTCACACACACACAAACACATACACACACTGGGAAAGCGTCTAACACACACATCACAAAGGAAAATGTCTCACACACACACACACACTGGGAAACTGTCTCACACACACAGAGACACTGGGAAACTGTCTCTCTCACACGCACACTGGGAAACTGGTCTCTCACACACACAGAAACAAATTGGGAACGTCACATACAAAAAAACTCGGAAACTTTCTCTCACACACACACACACTGGGAAAATGTCTTTCTCTCACACACACACACAATGGAAACTGTCTTACACACACACACACACTGGGAAACTGTCTCACACACACACACACACACAAACTGGGAAAATCACTCATACACAAACACTGGGAACTTTTTCACACACACACAGCTCACACACACTGGAAAACAATTCACACACACACGGGGCAAAACTTCTCACACCAACAAACAAAGAGACTGGGAAACTGTCTCACACACACAAACACACTGAGTAACTGTCACACACACACACACACACTGGGAAACTGTCTCACACACACACACACACACACTGAAACAGTCTCACACACATACACAGCGGGTAACTGCTTCACACACACACACACATTGGGAAACTGTCTCACATACACACACTCACACACAGGAAGGGAAACTTTCTCTCTCACACATCACACACACACGCAATCTAGGAAAATGTCTCACACACACACACACACTGGGAAACTGTCAGAAACACAAACACACACACACAGGGAAACTGTCCTCGCAAATAGACACACACTGGGAAACTGTGTCACAAACACACACGGGAAACTGCCTCTCTCACACACACACACACACACACACACACACACACACACACGCACTGGGAAAACTGTCTCACACACACACACACACACAAAGGGAAATTGTCTCACACAATCACACACACACTGGGAAACTGTCTCACACACACACGCACTCTGGAAACTGTCTCATGGGACAGACACACACACACACAAACTGGGAAACTGTCTCACCATGCACACACACACGCACTGGGAAACTGTCTCACACACACACTCACTGGAAAACTGTCTCTTCACACACACACCGGGTAACTGCTTCACACACACACACACACACACTGGGATACTGTCACACACACACACACACACGGAAAACTGTCACACACACACAAACACACACACACAGACTGGGAAACTGTCTCTCTCACACACACACACAAAGGGAAAATGTCTCACACACACACACACAGGGTAAACACTTCTCTCTCACACACACACACACACACACACTGGAAACTGTCTCACACACACAG